>NC_139949.1:30511443-30631443 GCF_963454915.1 Gymnoscopelus microlampas
GCAATTAGTACACCTGATGGTGTTTGATGTCTTGCCAGCCTTTCAGTCATTTTAAAGGAACAATCCACCAAATGCTATTGCTCATCAGTATGCTGGTCAGTGGTGCAAAGTCATGGTAAGTAGTGTACATTTACTTAAGTACTATACAATAATGTACAGTACTTGTACAATGCACAGTATAATATAAGGTAGGCTACTTTTACTTTACATTTTTGTTATTTCAAATCCCCTACATCTCAGATGCAAATATTGTACTTTTTTACTCCATTACAATCACAGCATTTGACAGCTTTAGCTACTTGTTACTTTTCAGATATTAATACAAAACCAACCCCTTAAGTCTTATGTCATAATTAGGCTATTCGAAGAAAACAACCTACAATGTGACACGTTATGAGTGTCACATTGTTAGAGTATCCCATTAGTTACTATTAAAGTACAGGGAAAACAGCAGTTATGATAAACCTCTTAAGACAGAGCAGCAGCATCAAAATGTACAAAAGCAGAAGCAGAAGGCATTATATATCTTTAGCAGCACTGTCAAATGTGCAGAGGAGCAGAAGGCACACATAAAACACTTGTTTATTTCACTTGGTTTTGTACATGTGCAAACTAACATTTTGTGCAGCAGTTGTTTTATTTTTGTTTTTAATAATCAGTAATCATAAACATCTGATAAGCCTGGTTGTGTTTATCTTTGACATTGAATTCTTGTGTCAAACTATGGGGGGGGGATTTGTTATCAGTTGCCCCACAGATCAAAGTGCACACAGAATGTAGCTGTCATTTTTGTTCACTGGCAGACCGGTATCCACAAAGAGCAACTGGACACTACAGTAAGGTAACTGTTGGATACTACAATAAGGTAAGATACTAAGTTACGTTAAGACTTCTTTTACGTAAATATTGTTTTTAGCCAATAATTTGTGATGTTTAACATCTGCATACGTTTTGCACTCATAATTAACCAATAAAATAGGTTTAGCTAATAAGCATTAAGCAAGTAAGAAGTGTAGATAGTATATAGACATGTCAGACATTTACACAGATTTTGTTTTGTTCATTTTGTGGCTGCGCGACACAAATGTTGCCTTCCTCTTGAGGAGAAGTAAAACTGATACAGTATGCTCTTTGGTTATAAACCAAAGTACAGTATCAGTTATGCAATATAACTGCTTGACTATCATACCCTTCTATTATCTCAGGTATAGCAGCATTTATAACTTTTGCAGGCACATGATTAGGCTGCTATATAAACTGTAATGATGACAGCTCATGAGGTTATTGATGTATGGACATTGATGTTATGGCGCACAGGGCACTGGAATGACGCAAGCAAAAACTCAATGGAAGGAGTTTCTAGAGACCATCAGTGTTTTGCAATGGGTACTGTCTTTCCTCTTCCTAGGTGAGATTCCAAAATAAATACTATTTTGTTAATAACAAATAAATACACATAAAATGATTATAATGCATGCAGCTATTTTAACTAGGCCTATAAATATGACTTGTAGGATTCAGAAAGTCTACACCATGAGCCATGCAACTGTACCGTTATAATGAAAATGTCACTTGTTCCTAATTGTTTTACACTAGTAATTACAGTAACTTGCTGTTGAGTAATTTTACATCAACACTGATGCATCTCTTCTTATTTGTCATTTTATTTTTGGCATCCTTTATATGTCATTGACAACACATAATCACTATCCTCACCTTTAGGACTGGGTTGCATTATCTTGAGTGTCTATCTTATGTTTACCTCTCTGTGGCCACTTGCAACTCTATCCTTCATATGGCTGGTGAAGGACTGGAAAACCCCTGAAAGAGGTAAATACATTCCTATTACTCAAGTAACTGCTATGATTATTAAAGGGATAGTTCACCCCCAAAATGAATTTTTTTCTATTGATTAGTCACCCCATGGAGACTTGAATTCGTGGAATATATAATCAAATTATTGGCTTAGTTATGCGACAAAAACAAAACAAATATCCATGAATTCAAGACCCCATGGGGTGACTAATCGATAGAAAAAAAAGTCATTTTGGGGGTGAACTATCCTTTAAGAACTGTATGGACACGTTCATTTCTGTCTCCACTAGGGGGCAGGAGGACATTATTTGTGAGGAACTGGACAGTGTGGAGGCACTACAGAGACTATTTTCCAGTCAAAGTAAGGTGTACTGTTTTTAATAGGGCCGTTGTGTTCTTATAAACCTATTTCAAATATTCTTTAAGTATCATAGGAAAATGTGTTTACAACTCAAGGCTGAAAATGAGTACATCAAATATTTTTAGAATTTCTACAAGTCAAAGTACTGTAATTAACAGGCAGCACAAAACTCTGGTTAATTGTTTTATTATTTAACGCAAATATTAATAAAATATCATGTTGCCTCAAATGTCCTGTCCAGTTGGTGAAGACAGCTGAGCTGAATCCAAATAAGAACTACGTCTTAGGATGTCACCCACATGGCATCATGAGTGTGGGAGCCTTTGTCTGTTTCACCACAGAGTATGGGGGCTTCGTTGAGACCTTTCCTGGTATACGCTCCTGCCTGGTAGTATTGGCCGGTCTCTTCAGGATACCGCTCTTCAGGGAATATCTCATGTTAGCAGGTACACTGTAAAAAAAAGAATACATTAATTAATTAAATTAATATAATACTCAACTCTGAGGCTGTACAAATGGAAACAAAGGGACACTTTAACAACACTGGCATTTAAAGTCAGATGTTAAGTCAAATTGCAATTAGCCACATCTTCCTTAAACATTTGAATAATTGAGAAATTTAAAATAAAAGAACAGTATTACACATCCACAAGTCCTGGTACCTTGTGTAGCCCCTGCAATCCACCAGAGGTTGCTATTGTAATTTGTTTGTGGATTTGACTTGTATAATTCCAGCATTGGAATGCGTGTTTACAGCCTGATAAGAGTAAGATAGGGGCAGAAGGTGCTTGAGCAAATCAAAACGAGTCCTCTTGGAGCAGTGACAAAGAATCTGAGATACTAGTGGTGCAAAACAACAAGCGCAATAAACAGCCTGTAAAGGATTTCAGGTTCTATACTGATCACAAATCACACAGTGCTATTGCTGTAGACATGATAGCAAAAAATCATATAGGATACAGATGAGGCCCTTTTTGGGGTGTGTCATCTGCCAGATACAGTATAGTCACCACTAACTAAGATGGGATGGGCTTCAGCTGATTATACGGTCAATTGATCAGTGACCCAGATGGACATCTGACAAGGATGAAGGACACCCTTGATAGTTGCATAATCTTCTCTCACATTTGTTCTTTATTATCTTCTTTTAATATTGTTTGTTCTTTTTCGTTTTCTCTGATTAGGCCTTTATCCAGTGAGTAAGCCTAGTCTTACACATCTCCTGACAAAAAGTGGCAAAGGAAACGCAGTGGTGATTATCATAGGAGGGGCCGCAGAGTCTCTGTCGTCCTCCCCTGGTATCAACACAGTGGTCATGAAGCAGAGAAAAGGATTTGTCAGAGTGGCACTCGAGTTCGGGTGAGAATGCTTTATTAACCCTGGTGCCCCTATTTGGGGCAAATTTATTTTTCAAAGATTTTCCAAATGTTATTTTTTCTCCAAAAATAGATCTAGAAGCTCAAAGCAGATGGACTATTTTCGCTATTTGTCATACGATGAAGTGCCCATCTAGGGTGACTAGAGACACCAAATAGGCCCATCTAAGAACACTTGAATAAACTTAAATGAAATGACCAAGCCTGCCTGGTGTTATTTGACACAATCACAGTGATGGATTCTCCTCAGGGCTGACTTGGTTCCAGTTTACTCATTTGGGGAGAATGAAGTCTTCCGCCAGTTGATTTTCACAGAGGGCAGTGTGGGTCGGCGGTTACAGGACCTGTTTAAAAAGACTGTGGGCTTTGCCCCCTGTCTTTTTCTTGGCGAGCGTTTGGGATGGCTTCCATACAGGAATCCGGTCACAACTGTTGGTGAGTAATTTGTTATTGCACGGCAAAGCTCAACTTTACTGTACATGCTGTACACAATTACTTCTTCTAATACTCTCCTCCTTTTAGTGGGAAGCCCCATCTCAGTGCCAAAGCGTGAATTGGCTACAGCAGAAGAGGTGGACTACTACCATGGTCTTTATATGGAGGCCCTGACCAAGTTATTCAATGAGCACAAGGTCAGCTGTGGACTCTCAGATAGTCATGAACTTCGTATTATTTAGACATTTCACTCCAACATGAACTATGCAAATGATATGATTTGCAATGCTATCTTCAGTCGGAGTACCTGAATGAAAATGATAAGTTAGGATCTGCTTTAGAGAAGATCTTACTATTTAGAAATATGGCCTTTTCGGCTACAATAATTAAGCGCACAACGCATCCCAAGTCAATGCATTGAGAGCTTGCAGATGGGCTATTTAAGTGACGTTTTAATAACGTACCTTTGCCTTCAGGGGTGGTTCTCGTCAAAATGTAAACATACATAAAAACCATCACAGAACTCGGGTTATGGAAGGTTCTGGGTTACCCTTCATAGTGGAAAAGAGCCACTATAATTCATCAAGTTTCTTGACTCATACTTTTTGGCAGCACCTGACAATTAGTCTCCCCGACAATTAAAATACATATAAATGTGCTGTCCGTCATTAGATTATGTCATGGTGTCAAAACTGTGTAATTCTTTTTTGCAATGTTGTGTATGGATGGTGGTATGCCATTTACTGTACAGTATGTCTAATAATTTAAATGTGCTGTGAAAATCTAACTGGCAAATGTATATTTAAGAACATATTTTGACATCTGTAGTAGTTGGGAAAAGGAATAAAATTCTATGGGCCCCAAAACACGTGCCATTTCGCTGTTAAGCTTTCTTGTAGTCTTGCATTTTTTTGAATTTCCAAAAAGAGCAATTTTGTTGTCTTTGAGTGTATTTCTGACCAAACTCTTTAATCCAACCATTCAAGTAAAACCTTGATAGATAGGTAATCTTTATCGGACTACCTTAGTAGTTTTAATCAGGAACAGTCTGACTACCATAGTAGTTTTAATCAGGGACACGGTGATAGATTTAATTTGCTGTAGTTATTCAACATTCTGTCCACTAGAGGGCAACCAATCTCCATAATTAATCAGTAAACAGTTTTCTTCTCTTAATGCATAAGAGAGGAAAATGTATCTAGAAGAAAACAGGATTAAACTCAGTCAAGTAAAGGGACAGAATTGCAGTAGAAGAGCAACAGCTATACAATACCAGCTGTACCAGACCTAATGTCAACCATGCAGTACATTTTAAGGCCAATTCCACACAGCCTCATGTCCGCGCACTGTAAAATAGCCAGCACAGAAAATGGTTCGACTTCTTAATTCATTTGAAAGCTAAATCCATGCTTCTGTCCCTCGAGACAAAGATGCCATTGACTCTTACTTCCATAGAGCAGAATAACCTGCAATCTCTCGTCTAAAACATCTGTTGCCTCTTAAACTGTCAGGGACAATACTTTTACTTTGCAATCATTGCTTTAACTGTTTAAAACCGCTTTAGTCGAGACACTGACAAGATAACTTAAGATCACATTCAAATAGTTTCAAAATGTGCGTAACCACACCACCTTTGTGATAAAGCATGTGCAATAAATCACATGCACGATTTTTGCCCCTCCCTCCCTCCAAAATAGAATCTAACAAGAAATATTATATTTTTATTGGGATAGAAAAATTAAACCTGAATTGTCATTGTGACACATTTTACATTTTTATTTTGAGGGGTTACACATTGCAATAGAACATTGGTCTAATTTTATAATCATTGCAAAAAATATCATTTAATTACTTTTGAAACAAACACAATAGGGCATCAGACTGGAGGTCAGTTAAAGATGAATGAAATTCTTCTTTTAAAAGAAGTCAACGTCATCTGGCGCATCCAGGTCACGATATTCAATGATGTTACGTGGATCGCCCCGTGCCATTCTGTGATGGTAAGAAAAGAAACCGATGTGAATCCCCAGTTACGGCTGAAAACTTTATTAGAAGGGTAGAAAGATAATAATACTCCTAAGATGATCCATACACTGTTATCACCTGTTGTTGCGTGGCTTCCCCAGATAGCCACCTTGTCCTCCTCGGAAGTTGTCATAGTTACCTCGTCCCCCTCCGTACTGGTTGGGCGGGTAAGGAGGTCCACCTTGTGGAAGAGAAGAAATATAAATACTTTCTGGAGGTATGGTATGAAAGAAAATCACCCTCATACATCCAGCACTGCCATACCTCCGTATCCCATCCCAGGTGGACGAGGCTGTCCGAAACCCATCATTCCCTGGGGTGCTTGAGGGGGAAACGGCATGTTAGGCGTAACTCCTAGCAATCCTGGAGAAGACACAAAAAAAATATTCATTATTAAAGCACCATACAAATTTAAACCTTTTTTTCCATTAGAAAATATTTAAAATAAATAAAAACTGTTCCCTACCTTGTCCTGGGATTGGCATAATAGGCATCTTCATTTCTGGGAGTGACGGCCTTTTGGCATCCATAAGGAAGTTGTTGAAGAAGGTCACCTCTTTCTTCACTTCTTCTATTTTGTCCCCATGTTTGTTCAATATGTGTTTGCGCACAAACTCTGGACCCTGGCAATTTATTTCAAAACGTATACATTAACACACAGGAAAGAAAACGACACGAATGCCACAGAAGGCCATTCGTTTTGCAGCCTTTTATAAACAAAAACAAAAAAAAAAGAAATCCAATAAATATCCCTTTGTGGTAAAAGCAACCAAAAATATGTAACTAGAAGATAAAGACAATGAATAATGTTCAAGTATCATCCTCTTTAGCCGTAAACTGAACTTGAACATTCCTAGACAAGCACACACCTTAAATTTCTTGCCGCTCAGGGGGCAGAGCCACTTGTCCTTCCCCAGCTCCTGAGTGTTGGCAGACACAAACTTCTCCACCTCTTGCTCAGGATCTTTCCGGCCCATTTTGACAGCCTCTTCCTCCGACAGGACCTCCTTTAAACTGAACAGGGGGCTTAGCTTCTCCTCCACCAACTTCTGCCACTGCGTTACTGTGTGCACAACATACAAGGTTCAATTACACGTCCACTTCCAACCATGTCAGGGTTGGACTAGGCTAGATTTTCTACAGATTTCACCTCAGGTCTGATTCAAGTTGGGGTAAGATGGTCAAGTTGCTCCCATTCACACAAGATAGTATACAAAGAAAATACATAATGTCCTGAATTTTAACAGATTTAGTTTTATAAGTGTATAATTACAGTCACAAATGTGTGCACTGCACACAGTAATTGTGGTTTTGTGTTTAACATCGTTATTGTAATTTCAGACAAAAATACTAAATGGCAGGCAGTGCGGTGACAATAATGTGTAGTGCACATCATTCTTCCCATAAATATATCTACCCCTTAAATATATTTCTATATACTACAAAGTGTGGAATCTAGAAAATGTAGCAAAGAGACTGTTCTGGGTCCAGTCACAATTGTTATATGAAAGTCGGGAATGTTCAATATAATGGATTTGAGAGATGTGTCATTTCAACACAATGAATACATTTTAGTATCAATGGCCTACTTCCGACAGTATACATATGTCCTCAATCTGCACAAATGCACTGACCTTCTCCATGCGTGATGCGGTTTGGAGGGATGGGTCCACGTACATGGACCATACCACAGCGATTGGGCATCTCATCCTCACTGGGATATTCACAGGTGTTGTAGTAGTCAATGGAATGGACAATACGCAGATACAAAAGCAGACGGTCCAAAACCTAGGGTGACAGTGCACAACTTTTTTCAGCGACGAAATGTGACCATTTGATGATTCACTGAAGCAACATTGATGACACCCTAGATTATAATATGTTCAGAATAGTGTTGTTGTGGGGCATCATACAACAGTATACTTGCATAAAAGTAGTGAGAAGAGCCAACCTACAATCACACAACACGTTGAGTGATTCGGTGTGAGCTTATCTTAAAAATCTATGACATACCCAAAATAGGGCCGTCAGACTGAATGTGATTAAGTCTGTCTGTCTGTGGTTTTATACAAATTTAACCAATTAAAAGTATTAACAAAATCTTGTGAATAAATATGAACTAGATTTGAAAAAATTGGAACACATTCTTTTTTTTGCATTTCCTGAAAAGTAATGGTTTTGACAGCAACAACATGCATTTGTCTCATATTAGAACAGCATTCAGACCGTTACAAGTTTGTCATCCCTCTCCACAGTGGTCTCTGTAGGGTTTCCATCCTTGGCGCCCTCCTCTGGGTCTGCCCCACTGCCACTGCCCATGAGTTCCTCCTCCTCTGCACTCACTTCCTCTATCAGATAATCAGTGATATTCTTCAGGATGGGGTTCTGAGCTGGCAACTGTTGAACAATAATCCATAAGAAAAGCAATTGGAAAAACAAAGTTGAGAACTAACTAGGTGTTGTACTTAAAAGTACTGCACCTCAGTGCTCAGAGCCTCTTCCTGGAGTTTGTTGTTCCAAAGCTCGCCTTTGTCGTCCAAGGCATGGATGAGTTTGGCAGCCAGCTTGATGTCATTGCGGAGCACCTGCTTGTGTTGAGTGATGCCGTTAACATTACGCACCCTCCGGGCTAGATCCCTGTTCACACCTGGTATCAGCTCACAGTCGCGCAGCTGCAAACGGCACAGAACAGAAGTGAATACAACGCATGTTCATCCCTTAACCACAAACATTATAGCAGGTTATCCACATAGCACATAGACTAGGTAATCAACTGGCACTAATCAAACACAATTTGATCCTGTCAAACCTGTATGCATATGTAACCTCAAAAGTTAGTGTCTTGTTCACTGCAGGGAGACTTACACGAATATTCTGAAGGTTCCAGCAGACCTCCTTGATGTTGACACTACGATCGAATGTCACCCAGCAACGTCTGAAAAACCTGCAAGGCACAAGCTTTTGTTTAGAATTTGTGAGAATGTAATTCTCATTCTTACACTTCCACAAATTACCTTCTAATTGGTCCTTCAGTATAACAATTATTTTGACCATAAAATACTGAAAACAACAACTGGGTTTTAGGCGAAAGCCAACCTGCGTTCCGGGTGCGGGTCGGACAAGCACACGCGCAAGAAGCCAGGGTATCGCCGGCACAACTGAGAACGAAGAACAAAAAAGGGCAACGTCACAAAGCCATCATTTAGTTGACTTTTCTTCAAGCTTTAACACTATCCAGCCCCACATCTTAGCCATGAGATTGCTGGAACATTTCCCATTTAGTCACAACTTAATGGGTTGGATATTGGACTTTATTACAAACAGAATGCAAAGGGTTAAAGCAAATGGCATTTTATGTGATCTGCTTATTTTTTTCTGCTACTACATATGCCATTTGTATTTATGTACGTATATCTTTTTGATTATCTGACCCATTTCTATCCTATGTTTTTCTCCTGCTCTTATTCCATCTCCCTCCTCTCCCTTCTTGTGGAGCACGTAGAGAAAAATAATTTCACCCACTGCTTTATACCTGTAAACCTGTGACAATAAAGTTGTTTCTGATTCTGTGTGTAAAAGCACTTTGTCATGACCTTCTTAGGATGTTTTCAAGAGGTTTTTTTTGGAATCTGTATTGTTGTGATGTATTGTTTTTAGATTGCTCAATCTCCCAAAACAAATTTAACCTCGGGTACAATTAAAGAACCTTGAAATATATCTATAACAATTCCATAAACACTTTGCAATACCATTCTTCCACTGGTCAACTCACAGCAATGATTTCAGCCTTGGAAATGGTGGGGGCAATACTCCTCATGAACAGAGAGCAGGTCCTGTGGAGAGGCCGTGGTCGAGGAGCATCATCCTTGGGTTTCTTCTCCTCCTCAACTTCCTCCTTGGGTTTCTCCTCTTTGCTGTCTTTGTCGTCGTTGGCTGGGAGAGAGAAACTCTGGTTAACATCAACTCTGAAACCTTCCTTTTCTGTGAAGTGATTTAGTACAGGGGTTCCCAAACATTTCAGCTCAAGACACAAAAGGTACATTTGGCGTCTTTCCCATGACCCAAACATACAAATAAAATAGCAGTTCACAATGCGGCTTGATGCAAGCTTGTAGATCTGATATTTTCACTCCCGTAAAAGCTTTTTATTTGTGGATTTCATTCTCTTTTTTTAATCTTTGGAAATGATGAAAAATGTTTTGAGGAAATGTTAAAAAAGGATATTTACATAAAAACTAAAAACACATAAAAATGAATCCGACCCATTGATTGGGAAACGCTAATCTCTCAAGAACAGATTCAGAGCTGCACTACTGCATCTGTCGGGAGGGCCGTTCAGAACGTGTGAACATGGCCTACAAGTGGGCGTACCTTCAGATCAGGAAGCAGGCCGCGTTTTACCTAATCAAATGTAGTGGGTGGGATGTACATCTGTGCGTTCGCTTCCCACTGGAAACAAACCCAAACTCATTTAACAATAGCGCCCTCAGAGCCGACAAAGTCACGGAAAGTTAGTTTTAACATTTTAACTTGTTCTTCCATCATAGAAACAAGTGGGCTTATAACCAAAACGATCCATGTCCCGTGGGAAATGGTGTTAAGTGTTCCGTGGAGAAATATTATTAGTGGGAATTAAAACATAGGCGCACCACAGGAGGAGGAGGGCTGAGGGCAGACCAAATGGGACTATTTCCTGTGGCCACATTCTATTTAAGCGCTACCCCCAGAGTCGAATGCAAAGGTAAAAAACAGCGCAGCGCTTTTTTTTCCCGCTTTTCTTTGACAATGGGTTCCCAGATTGGGGAAACGCTGATTTAGTATGCATTGCATGTCTGTGTCGCTCAACGAAAATGTCGAAACGAAAAAAAGTCTTATGCTGCGTTCACACTGGCAGATACAAAGCTAACTGTCTAATATTAATCTTCAATGTAATCCAGCGACATGAAGACACAAAGCGACACCCGACGTTTGTAGCTGCTACAAAATCTACAAAGCTACAAACAAGCAAGTGTTTAACCATTTCTACTCGCCTTCTCTCTTCACACAATGCCTGCTGGCAATAAGGGGAAACGTATTATTTCCGTCCAGTTTCGTGTTCTTTTTAACCCCAGGCTTTATATTTTTCCTGTATATTCTTCTCGCTCGTCGGACGCATGCTGATGTCAACAAGCATGTTAATCAATATTTCAACAGCGACTTTTGTAGCCGCTAGTGTGAACGCAACATTAACCCTTACAGATGTTGCTTTTGCTCACCTTCGCCTTCCTCCTCCTCCTCCTCTTCTTCATCCTTGTCCTCCTGGTCCTTCACCTCTTCCTTCTTGACAGGCTTGTCGGAGGAGATGGAGTCAGAATCAGAGTCAGAGTCGCTTTCAGAGGCACTGAGTTCGTCCTCACTATCTCCACTGCGCTTCCTCTTCCTCCTTGGCTGATGAACAAATGACAATAAAGCAACATTAAGTAGATGATTGTTTATTTATTTTTCTTTTGGCGGGGGGGGGGGGGTCAGACACCTCAGCGTTTAATCTCATAATGTACTCACCTGTGCCAGCGTTTTATTGTTGTTCGTTAGTTTTTTTCATGTCGCCACAGACCTCGTTAAATTCCTTAAGATCGATCATTAAAGTGTTTGTAAACACAGCCACGATCGGTCTGCGTCGAGCAGTGAAATCTGTTTGAAAAACCGAGTCGCCATCTTGTAGTTAGAACGGTTTATGTTAAACATAGTCTCGCGTAGCCAGACAACTATTCCACAATCTCTGAATGCTATATAGAGTCTGGAACTATAATTCCCAAAATCCGAGAGAGGAAACTGGCACTTTCGTTCACGAAAATATATTTTAAAATATCTTTACATTTTATTTTCTAATTTCCATTTCTGCTAAGCAGCAAGCTATGTATACTTAGATTATTGTATTTATTTTTTTTATTTTATTTGCGCGACTGTAAAGACGAAACGGAAATGGAGAGGAGGCTCCACATCCGGTTTATTTTCTAATCATGATCAGAGCTTCCGAGTCCCAGACGGTACGCCGGAAACATTTGAAAATTGTGGGAGGCAACAGTCTGGTAACGCAAGACTATGTTAAACAGTGATCAGCGAGGAGAAAGACTACACGAGACAATGGCGTTTTTGTGTCCGCTTTAGAATGGAGGCCGATGGGATCGGCAAAACCGGATCCCGGATAATTCCGTTTACGGTGGTACTACAATGAAATGTGTTGTATCGAAAATTGAAAAAAGTGCAATGTGAACTTTTTTTTTCAAAAAAAAAAAAGACCAGTTGGCGTAGATCTACGCGACTGGCACGTGGCGGCTTTAAATAGGTTCGCGTAGATCCTATGCGATTGGCAGTCAATGTGTTAAGGGTGAACGATGATAAACACCTTCTTGGGCTCCGGAATCTCTTCTTTGACCGTCTCTTTCTCCATTTCCTCTTTGACGCTTTCCCCTTCAGAGGCTTTGGTGGCACCCTTGTCCATGCTGGCATTGCTGACCTCCTGTGGCACAGATCACACACACATCAATGCAGCACACAGACATATTGACTGCAACACCAATTGGCTCAAACAGGACAGAGAAGACAGACTGTACCTTGTCTTTCTCCCCGGGGGGCTTGCTGTCTCCATCCATGGCTTTATGCTCCTCCCTCTTGGGCGGCTCAGCTACAGTGGCCAACTTCTCCCTCTCCTCTTCCTCCTCAGATGGCATGTCCAGGATACGAAGGTCATGGTCTGTCCCTCCCTCCATCTTTATCACAGCTGGGGGCAGGCGGGGGGCATCATGGCTTAATATGCAGCAAACCCTCAACACCTAGCCAATATTCATTGCACATCTGCTGCCTACTAGATGTTTGGTAGGGTGGACTATTTTGGTTGGTTGTAAAAAACATGTTTTTAAAGGGTATAAAATAGTGCCCAATAGTGATGCGCGGGTCGGGTTTTTTCATGACTCGGCCCGCCCCGCCCCGCCACGGAACCCAACCCGCCTCAAACCGCCCCGCGAAGCCATACATAAATCTATGGCTCAACCCGCCCCGCGACCCGCGATTTTTTATTTATTTTGTAAAATCATGGTTAGAAAATAATCCCCAAGTGTATTCAAACTGTTTTACGATACGATACAACTTTATTGTCAGCTTTCACCGAAATTTGCTTTTGTTGTTTGTTTTATTGTTATTATTCTTATTCTTATTAGGAATAAAGACAAAACAAGAGCATGTTATTATTTATTTATTTTTTGCGTGTGAGAGCGCGTGACCCGCTCACCCGCAGCCCGCATAATTTTCTCCGAAATTCTGACTCGACCCACCCGCGCCACGGGTCAACCCGCGCATCACTAGTGCCCAAGATACTTATGTAGGTCAATAAAAAATTGGACACTAACTAAATAAAACCGTTAACTACTTTAAATCTGGTGTTCCTATTTTGGGTATGTCATCTACAAGCTCACAAATTTGCAGATGTGAGCTTGTAGATCAGCATTTTTTAAATACTTAAATAGCATTTACTAAAATATGGCTTACGATGCAGGTGATTTATGCAGATATAGAGAAAGCAAGTATCCCTGTATTGTACTTCACCTGCATCCAGGACCTTTGTGATGGCTGGGGTACGTTCGATGTCCAGAGAGACATTATCAAGCCAGCCATTCTCCATGAGGAACACAAAGACATTCAGGCGGTTCTGCAGCGCACTGTGAGCCTCTGCTTTCAGTTGGCTGGCCTCATCTGGGTGGTATTTGGACCTGAACCTGTGCCCGGCGTTACGTTCCGGGACAGTGGCGGGGAAGGGGATTGGGTGGACGTGACACACAGGTTAGAGAATGAATGGCATGTAGTGTCTTACATCTGTGTGGTGCAATAACTTTAATGACTCTACACACACAAATAATCATCACATCTTGTTTTTCCCAAAAAGCACTCAAGCCAATAACTAGAGCCTGACCGATGCCAGATTTTGGGGTCCAATGTAGTCTTAACTCATTAAAACCGGGAGAGCATCTGTGTCATTTTAGATTTTAGCTATACGTATGGCACATTGGTTGGCTATTCAAAAATAGCAGATATACAAGCTCATAGCACGCCACGAAAATCTTTGAATGTATATATTTTTTTAAAAGCCAATTGTTTTTACTCAAAGCTTTGCTTCTGGGGGTCCCTGGAACAAAATATTTTGAGATGGGGGTCCGCGCCTTGACAAGAAAACGATTGAGAACCACCGATATAGAAAATGTAGGATTTAGAAGACATTTGTAGAATCGGCCTCAGGTCTAAATGGGTTAAACCACTGCATACAGATATTTTGTTAAAAAAGATTATAATAATTTAACCTCATGAACGATAGCATCCCTATTCTGGGCATGTCATATTAGGCAAACGTTCGCCTATAATTAAATAGCAGATCTACATCTACATGCTCACAATGCTGCATTGTGAAGCTTGTAGCTTCTTTTATCAAAATGATCTTTAAATGTGTTAATAATCTCACCCCAGCTGTACTTTGTCCTTATGTGATAAAGACAAGCACTAATAAGACCTCTAGGGGATCAGCAAATGGCAACTGCAAGGCAGTAGCCTGGAAACCAGACAAATCTTCCACAGCTAAAAAAATTGCCCTGGGCAGATTGGTCTGGCGCTCCTCGATTTTAATTACATTTTGCTCACGCCAGAGTTGTGGGTGACCAATCAGAGCCCACTATTTAAAGTGGGAAATGTTTTGCTGTGACGTTTGAATCCGTTTGTAACCGCCCCTTGGAAATTAGTCTTCCACACCAAAGTTCCAGACTAATATCTACGCAGTGATATTAGTCTGGCCATGCCAGGCTAGCAAGGCAGCACAACCTAAAATCACCTTTAGTCAGTCCAAGTGGTCAATCAAGAATAATTATATATATCTTTAAAAGCCAATAGACAAGCTCACACACGCTGTAGATACACTATTTTTGAAAACTGCCTAAAATAGGGACACCAGCTTGCAAGTGTTTAAACATTGGGACACGACGGCTGCCTAATTAACGTTACAGATATCAAATAATAGCCGAGATATCCGTCAGGCTCTACCGAAAACAGTTTTCTTACTTTCAGCTGGACATTCGAGTCTTTTTTGGGAAGAACAAAGAATGCATAGACATCAGTGAAACTCAACATATCTATGCTTATAACTATCAGATTAAAGAAATTTATTACACTGATTATTTATACTGCCTAATCCTTGCTGTAGTGTTAGGTCCTTTAGTGAGTGAGTGAGTGAGTGAGTGAGTGTGTGTATGCATGTCTTTGTGATTATAGCTAGTAATTGCACATATCAGGAAGCTTGTGGTCAGCTCACCAGAAACAAGGTAAAAACACAACAGGGAAAAAGATCATGAAAATGTAAACATTCATCTATATTTAAATGTGTACACATTAAAAAGATCAATTTTACCATTTAGTGGACTTAATTTACCTTTTGTTCTCCCACTTTAATAACAAATAAATACTGAGAGGGATCTCTCTCTTCTGTGAAAATGTGCTCCACTTCACCCCATGGGTGTGTCTGTATACACACAATTTCGGTTTTGGGATTCGATTTGGTCCAAATATAAAAAGAAAATAGGGTGGAAAAAAAAGCATAAAACTCTAACGAACACGAAAAAAAGGCTCCATGCGCGAAAGACCACTTCACTGACTATCTAAGATCCCTGGTACTGTGTGTCTAAGAGCAACTGCATTGTGCGCAGTGCATTCCCTTGCTGTCTACAGTCAGAGCGAGTCCTGCGGACGAGATCCACGTTCTCTCATCTTCCAAAAACAAAAAAACAAAAACCTGTCGTGAAGGTAGCAGTAGGAATGAAGGGAAAAAGGAATGGTTATGTCAAAAGAAAACACAACATTGGAAATTTAGCATGATCCCTAGATACTCCTGTGAAATAACAAAAAGTATAGTAGTAAGCATTAACAGACATCATACAACTGAATCTCTGCAAGGTTAACTCTTTCACTGCCAAGGACGACTTTTTTTCCAAAGGCTCAGACTGCCAAAGACGACTTTTACGACCTTTTCGTTTTTAGTGGTTTTCCACCAGATGGCGCTGTTCTCTAACACACGAGAGACCATTTTCCTCCTCAAGTCACACAGATCCAGGAGATCACGTGATCGAAAGATCTCACCACCATTGACTTCCTGCTTAGCGTATTTGGGGAAATGGCTGTATCTTTTCTTATCCCTGCATTTTTGACGAGACAAGCTATATTCAACGGCCTGTAACAAGCGACCGGGTGGGTCGCAGTGACTTAATTTTTTATCTCGGGGAAGCACAGTGAAACCCTCCGTGTCAGGGGATCGATGATACTGAATAAATATTCTGTGCCTAGTTGAAAAGGTAAGGAACACCAAAAATCGCTGGCAGTGGGCGATTCATTTATGCATTTAATCTAAAGAGTTAACAGAGCAGAAATAGGCAATTGATTAGATTTACACTAGGGCTGCACGATTCTTGCCAAAATGTGAGTCACGATTCTCTCGCACGATTGTTATTTTTTCAGTAAATAAAATAAATGTAATGAGACGCTTACTGTCTAGATAGGCTTTAAACTGACGACAGTGCTTGACTTAAACTTAGCACAGTATATCAAAGTGCTGGTCTCTTAACAAAAATCTATTTTCCTCCTTTATTGTTTTATAATTCTTAATCAACTTATATGCTGCTGAACATTAAAAAAAATTGTGAGAATAAATTTAGCACGCGGTATATTTTTTGACAGCCAACAACTGTACTTAAAAGTTTCTAGTCCAAAAACACTAGCCGAATCAATATTTTAAACCTGATTTATATTTCTTAGAATGAAATTACGTACAATTTATATTTCCTTGTATGGTGTTGCTCACTGAAAATAGCAGATCTACAAGCTCGCAATGTGTTTTGATGAGACACGTTGTGAACTTTTAGAGCTGCAATTGTCGGCGAGCAACATCATTTACATTGTTTAAGTGTGATTTACACTCGACTTTACACCTGGGAATGTTCACAGTAGGCTAAATAAGTCAGCACGTGAACGCAGCGCGACATCAATGGAATCGTCATTTGAAAATGAGATTGCAGTTTTCGATTAATCGTCCAGCCCTAATTTACACAGCACCCATTTTGTGCTTAATTAATACTCCGGGAGGTGAGAAACCCCAGCCTGGAGTATTAAGGAAGAGCACAATGATTGCAATGTGAATATGGTCAATAAAGAAAACTTAATAAAATAAAATCAGTTGACTAATTTAACTTAAAAATTATGTATGTGAAAATGCAAGTCAATGGTCAGCAATGAAATGCCTGTAGAAATTTGGGTAATCATGGGCCCGGTTCTAAAATTAGGGTGGGGAGGCTGCCATCTTTGCATAATTTTTGTTTGACAAGTTTTGATTGGATACTCTCCTAAGTTAAAGATGGGACACTATTCTCATTGATGTTTACATTACATTTACTCTGCTTTGATCACATTTAATCACAATGAGAATATGTTAAATTATGTAGAATTGAATAACATTTGTTGACCACCTAGTTCTGAAGGAGCCACCTATCATTTGCTCAGTTCAATTAGATGTATATATATATTTTTTTTTTAAACACTCGAGTCACAGATTCAAATTTAGAGCACTATGTCCCTTGATGTAAACACCCCCACACCCACCATTAGAATCTGGCCCAACTTAACACTAGCATTTCAATACAATAAACTTAAGGATAGAATACAAAAGTATTACATTTTACACCTAAACCTACTAATATTCAGAGAAATAATTGAGTTAAAAGCACAGAAAAAATTACAAACGTACCACTCCTCCTCTTTGTGAGCCAAAAAGAAATCCTGCATCTGCTGCCGGCGGAAGTCAATCTTGTATTCATTGTAGCGCTTGACGGCCTCCGTTTCATCCACAGAATCGTCCAAGGACAACAGGAACTCCTTAAAGGTCTTCATTATTGGAGGAGGGGGGCCAAGGTCCATGTCATGGATGTTACCAAGCCTGGTGGTGTAATGTTACACGACTCGTTAGATCAGTCGTTCCCAAACAATGGGTTGGGACCCTTTTTTGGGTCATGACTAAATATCAGAAGTGTTACTGCACTACCTGGCTGGCAATAATGGTCGTAAGCAACACCATTACATGCTTCTTCCAGTACACCAAACGTGGGTGCTCGCAACCTCTCCTACACAACGCATATTGTAGAATATGCTCAGCATCTGTATACTGTATCCTACATTCATTCTCATCATCTCAAAGTGAGCCATTAAATAATATGAACCTGTTTAACTCAGTGCTTCCCAACCTCAAGTGTGGGATCACATGGGGTGGGGTTGGGGCATTAGGCCTGGTCTGTTGGCAGGTATTTCTAATGCTCAAAACATGTTGCACACAATCATAACTTGCTTTCATCCACTCACTGTCTAACTTGTCATACAGAAACCGTGCCCCATCGTGACTGGTTTTGCTATTCGTTGTACGGGAAGTATATAGGGAATACTGTGCCACAGACCGGCAATTTCTGTGCGTTTACCCCCATACTTTCCAGAAAATGTCTCTTGATTTGTTTCAAAACACAAATAGCCAAACAAAATGAACAAAATTCCACAAACTGTACCCGTATGTCACCAAAAATGTTAATGAGTGCTCAATTACCCAACCAGAGAAAAAACAAACTGTACTACATACTGTTGCATGACACCTGTTGTTCAACCCAAAAGCAGGGTGCATGTTGCAGAGCCCTGATTACCTCTTACCTCGCCTGGATTGGGATGCCGTGGTGAGGCTGCATTAGGTGGAGGTCAGGGTGACCCCAGTGCTGAGGTGGGGCATAGTTGGGGCCTCCACCACCGCCACCACCATATCCCATGTCATATCCGCCATGGTAAGGGTCTCCACCATGGTCATCCCTGCTCAGGGGGAGACTGAAGTTTAAACAACAACAGATGCTAGATGTACACACTAGAAGAACAACACTGTCATCACATCTCACCAGTCTCTCCTCATGCGTTTCTGCTGGGGACTCATGTCATGTCTGGGCGGAGAGAATCTCTCCCTGCGACCCCTCTCATAGTCGCGGTACTCTCCGCGGCTGCGCCGCTCCCTGCCTCTGTCCCACTCCCTGCCAGATTGGCGCCTTGAAACGAAAATAAGCCAAAACAAAATCAAGTACACACATGAATTTTCTGAGAAACAATAAAACTCACTTTTGGGACAGAGTGGGATTTTGTTGAGGCATTACCTGACCTCAAATAGTCATCTCATGCACGATTTATATTTGGTTACGCGTCATGTCACACCCTGAAGATAGCCGATCTACAAGCTTAAAACGCCTTACAGCGTTACACGTTTTGAGCGTGTACACCTGCTTTGTCGGTATGCGACAGTGGCGCGCAACCAACTATACATAGACCCTCAGGTATGTAACACCCCTCTTTATCACCTGTCATTCCAGTCGTCTCGCCGCCTGTCCTCTCTCTCTCTTGAACGGTCGTAGTCACTCCTCTCTCGTCTGAACTTGTCTCTCCTCCTGCGATCGTATTCATCATCGCTATCCGCCATCTCCACAAAGAGACAGGATTAGGTTACAATGATGAGGTCAGATAATGGCAAGTTACCTGACAGTGACCAACCAACGGCAGCCAAAGTTGGGGTCAGTAACTGTGGCAGCCTGCAGGAATTGATTGCTGGACTGAACATATGAAAACTTCCCTAAGGGGAGCACATAGACAGGTGTGTTGCGATTGGTGTGGGGTAATTAATCACACCTGCCAATTGTGTGACTCCAAGTAGCAGGAATTAATTATTGGGCGAGTACACATGCAGCGCCACAACGTTTAATGCTGCAACGATCAGTCTACTACCCGGGCGGGCATCGAAGGAATTTATGGTTGTGTATTTGGAATACATGAAATACTACATAATATCACTATATTCTAGGGCTTTGTCCTTGGGCAGTGTTTTACTGGATATAATGTATTAAATCCTCATTAAACAAATAATTAAGACATCAATTATGACACAAGGTGCCAAAGCACTTGAAGGCAAGGTAACAGGAAGAGTGGACACTGAGGAACTTGAGGAAGAGTGGCCACCTTGATGTAAAATTGGCCATCACAGACCCCCATCTTGAAAATAGTGCCTTTCCAGAAGTCAGATTTTCATAAATCCAACTCGTTAGCAATGGTTTTTGAAAACCTTATGCTTATACCCAACACCATGCCAAAAATCTAAAACTTGTCAAGTTTTTCTTGTGCAAGTTTTTATTAATTCCCTCCCAGCTAATAGGCCTTACAATGACTCCACTGCTAAAACATGTATCCTCTCCCCTCTCTGCTTAACAATTCTGACATAAGACACTCAGTGGAGCACTAGACGAAAGTTTATGAAGAAAATTGAAGAAACAAAAATCTAAGTGATAAACACACTTTTGAGGACATTACCAACATTATAACGCTACGCCTGCAATTTAACTGTTTAGATAACCACGTTAATTTAACCATGGTACTCTTTATCCCCAAATTGACAACATATTTTGCCGTCATACATGCAGTTAATAGTCTACCTACATGTGAATCGTCTATCTTGTAATGTAAACATATAAATGTAAATAAAATAAATACCTGTTAGCTTGCGTGTTAGCTCTTTTGGCTATGATCTTATTGTTCTACTCTGAGCGTGCGCAAGCCGCAAACCACAGCCTTTCGATCCACGTGACTTCCGGTTCTTCTTCGAATTATTTCCGGCAGTCTGGACGTAGTGTTGCCATAGTTTGTGAGAGAAATAAGCAAACCAATCTAGGAAAGCAAGCCCAAAAGAACTACAAGGCCACATGAGCACTTTAACCAAATAGCCGATCTATACGCTCACAACACGTCACGATGTGACGCATTTGGAAGCAACTACACTTCAGAGAAAAAAAGCCCACAAAACTGCATGCCACAACTACCAATATTTACAAGCAACTTTACAGAAAAAGAAGCCCAAAGTCGCTTATAATAAGCCAACATGGCAACACTACTTCCTACTACTTCTTCGAATTGTTTCCGGCTGTCTGGGCGCCAAAGGCTTATTACTGCCCTCCACCGTTTTCAGTCAACTCCCGATCAACAAATCTTTAATCAGTTGTTCTCTCTTACTTTGCCTTTCACAATCACATTATGACTTAACATAAATTGCTGAACCGTTGAGGCACTGCCACACCTACACTGGATGCAAAAAAAATACATCATATCAAGCACCAGCACCACTGATGCAAATGCAATAATTAAATATAGCTGCAAGCAGCGATAATACGGGGCCAGTGAATGAAGAAGAGAGAGAGAGAGAGAGAGAGAGAGAGAGAGAGAGAGAGAGAGAGAGAGAGAGAGAGAGAGAGACATGGAAACGGAATAGATTGAAGAGAGAGAGAGAGAGAGAGAGAGAGAGAGAGAGAGATGGCAACGGAATAGATTGAAGAGAGAGAGAGAGACATGGAAACGGAATAGATTGAAGAGAGAGAGAGAGAGAGAGAGAGAGATGGCAACGGAATAGATTGAAGAGAGAGAGAGAGACATGGAAACTGAATGGATTGAAGAGAGAGAGAGAGAGAGAGAGAGAGAGAGAGAGAAAGAGAGAGAGAGAGAGAGATACATGGAAACGGAATAGATCGAAGAGAGAGAGAGAGAGAGAGAGAGAGAGAGAGAGTTACATGGAAACGGAATAGATTGGAGAGAGAGAGAGAGAGAGAGAGAGAGAGTTACATGGAAACGGAATAGATTGGAGAGAGAGAGAGAGAGAGAGAGAGACAGACAGACATGGAAACGGAATAGATTGAAGAGAGAGAGAGAGAGAGAGAGAGAGAGAGAGAGAGAGAGAGAAAGAGAGAGCCATGGAAACGGAATAGATTGAAGAGAGAGGGAGACATGGAAACGGAATAGATTGAATAGAGAGAGACATGGAGAGACACTACCTGTAGTGCTATAGCTTCATCCAGGCTGAAGTTGTCTGTTGAAGATCATAAACCTTTGCCTTCTTCCATTAGTCTCGCGTCACCAGACTACTATTCCACAATCTCTGAATGCTAATATAGAGTCTGGGACTCCACTTCCCGAAAGCTGTGTAACGGAAGTTGTTCAGACCGGAAAGACATTCGACCAATCACGACGCGGTGCCCGCGGACCTGTAGTCCTAGTGGAAACAGAACCGAGGCGGAAGCATAGTCATAGGAGCGGTAGATTCATGTTATTTGTGCGAGGATTGTTTATCACAGAAAACTGAGAAAGGTATCATGGAATTAACGCCGAAAAAACTGTGAAAGAAGACACTAGTAGACATAAACGATGTTTATGAGATTCGTTGATTCCAGTCGGACACAGCACAATGCTGAAACGGACGTGGGTAGGGGAGGGGCATCCGCTTTCCCCTTACACATGATCAGAGCTTCCGAGTCCCAGACTGTATGTCGGAAACATTTGTAAATTGTGGGAGGCAACAGTCTGGCCACGCAAGACTATTCTTCCATGAACCAAGCCCCTGTTTCACTAACACTAAGATCACTCGTTCACAAACCATTTACCAATAGAGAAATTGTATGTCTCCTCGGAACCGAAACCAGTGAAAGCAACCGATCTTCAAGCTCAGAAACACGTTGCTATCTGAAACGTTTTGAGATTGTAGATTGGCTATATTCAGAATGAAGTATGTCATACATTGAAAAAACATACTCTCAAATAAGCATTTCAGGTTATCTTTAACAATTGCACATGAATTAATTAACAAAATCATATTGTGTGCAATGCAACTTTAATGAAATCCGCATCAAGTGAGGCTTGAACTGGCGACCTTGTGGTTGAGAGGCACAAGTTTAAGCGAGAAGCCATTGGACCAACAGACAAGTACTTGGGAAAAGGTGATCACAGAGATCATACAGATTCACGCAAATAAAAAGTGTAAAAAGTTTCATGCAGATTGCACAAAAATCCCAGGAGGAGATAGATTTTAACAGCTTTTCATGTAATTCAAAATGGTGGTAGATCTAAAGGTCAGAGGTCAAAAGTCAGAGTGTGAAAGTTGTCATGAGTAGACGCATATGTGTATTGAAGTTTCATGGCTGTAGGTCAAACAGGGCATGAGTTGTACCTGTTCAAAGTTGGCATTTTCAATTGAGTGCTATAGTGCCACCTTTTGACGAAAGATTGTGAGATTTATTTCTTGATAGTTTTTTATGACCATCTATCTATCATATGGCCGAGTTTCGTAAAAAGCGTATGCACGGTTCAGCCAGAACTGGCAAAAACGTCAGAAGAAGAAGAAGAAATGGAATAATGCCAATATCAAAACGGGTCCATGCTGGAAGCCTGGCCCCGCAATAATAATAATCATCATCATCATCTATCTATAAACCTCAATCTATAAACCTCATAATACGTTGCGATGCAACATGCCGTGAGCTTGTATAGCGGCTATTTACGATGGTGTTTTGTGGGCTCATAAAGTTACCAAGCTGTGTGTGGCAAACATAGATGCCTGCAAAGATGCCTACCTACAGGCTACAACAAGAGCCCTCAGTCTTAGAAGTCTTAGAACTGACTAAGAGTCCTGCTAGTGCCCCCTAGAGGCCATGCTGCTCATTACACTAAACCACATGGAATCAAAAATAGTACCAACATTAAAAACCTACCAAGTGCCTTTTAAATGACAAATAAGTGGAAATTTGGCCTAAAGGGAGTGCTAGAGGAAAGTGGAGTTTTTCTCTCATTCTATCAGTCTTTACAGATTGAGAGGGAGTGTGGTTGTGTGGAATGACACAAAACTGTATTGTGCGACTAGACAATAAACTGTAAAGGCCCATTCATACTCGACGTAAGACCTCATACTCGACATAAGGAACGGAGGGGGAGACCAAAAAGGGGAGGGGGGATGGGGGGTTTGTCCGTCGATTATGTCATCCGTCAGGTTGAGCTCTGAGCTCAACCTGACGTACCTGACGTACGTAAACTGCTTCCCTCTGGAGGATGAATAGCCTCTTGGCCCTAATCACACATAAGAAACGTGTCAAACTATGAATGCACTGAATTCACTGGCGTAAAGAACGTACCTGTTCCTCACCCCCGACGTACGTCAAAACCCATCTCCGTCTAGTATGTACGCCACTTTATTCCTCACTCTTCTTCCCTTCCCACCTACCTTCTCTACCTTCCCTCTGTATACTTGTTCCTCTCTTCTTCCCTTGCTTCTCTTGTTCTGTCTTCTTGTCCCTTTTCCAGGCTGAAAGAAAGATGGTGGCTGAGGCTGATGCAGAAGCACGAACTCCAGAAGACTCACAGAACTAAATCGGGCCAAGAGAGCTCAGTTCAGTAGGTGACCTGTCATGGAATCTGAACTGCAAATGTCAGCAAGAAAACATCAGTCTGTCTGTAGGCTAATAAAGGTTTCGGTATCTCAAGACGTTGAATATTTCTCTGCCACATGCAATTACATACAAACTGATTGATTGATGTACTTTATTTAGTAAGACATGAGAACATCAGTACATGGAAGTACAAATTCACAATACAAGGTCTACTAAACAGACTCATTAAGCACGGAGCTTGTTTAAGATGAGATCCCCATGCACACAAATCATGATGAGACTGACTGGCAGTCTGGCAGAAATGCCACATGGACAACTTGTTCCATGCCTGCTGAATTGTGACTACCTTGCAAGAACAAAAACAAAAACTTTATGTACATGGTTATGGGCAGTTTGCCAAGGATAGTTTTATAGAAAATATTCTACTGTGGCACCCAACACATGGCAAAGGATGGCCAGTCAGGTTGTATAAAATAGAGGTGAATCATGCTGACCAATTTCAGATACGGATCTATTTTCTGCTGCAGCACCTTACTAAGTACACATAATGTAGTCTTATGTGGTCTACTGTATGTAGTTCCTAACAAATATTTGTTCTATATTGACAGTGGAGGAAAAACGTTTTCCTCCACTGTCAATATGGAACAAATATTAGCTGCGAACTACAATCGACGAGGCAGTAACAATTAGGTTCTCAGAGAAGCTAATTGTTGCTGCCTCCATTACCGTCCCAGAGCTTTGTAACACATCCATGTTTGTTTACTGGGATATTAAAACATACATACAATAAAAGTAAGACGGGAGGGGCCGTCTTACTGATTGGTTTCATTGTTTTTATTGTTTGATATACAGTAGGTGAAGACAGACCTGCCAAACAGGCCGCAGTGGGACCATGGGCATGCTACTGAGAATCCACAGGCCTGGCCACCTCTGGTCCAGTTCACCTCTGACAGAACTACACCCCTGATTTATACTTGGTTGCGTGCTTGTAGATCTGCTATCTTGAGTGTGAGACACTGGCACACAATTAAATATAAATCAGGCTTTAGAAATAGCTATGGGGAAAAAAAACAGCAACCAGGCTGCAAACTTTGGTACTGAGGCTAATACAACACCATCTGTAAGCAGTGGGTCAATGTATATTAATAAATAGATTTCAGTAAATATGTTCTATATATGTTCCAAATATGTTTGTTTTGCTATCGAATGTCATTTCACTGGGGTCCCCCAGGAGTATACCTGGCCCCTACCTTTACTCTCTATGCTCAATATCTTTGCTGAAAATCCTGGAGAAAACATTGAGTGTCAGGTTGACAAAATAAAAGCACACCTGAGAAGCATGTCAAGGTTGCAGAGACAAAGATATCAAACGTTAATATGAATTTAGGTCTCACACACTTAATGCTGGAGCCTTTCATTCAATCCTAGGAAGCATCTGTGTGTGTGTGTGTGTGTGTGTGTGTGTGTGTGTGTGTGTGTGTGTGTGTGTGTGTGTGTGTGTGTGTGTGTCTGTGTTTGTGTCACAATTTCCCATAAAAATAGCAGATATACAAGCTCATAGCGCGGCATGAAGTGACGCTCTATTATTTTTGAAATATTTGGAAAAACTTTGCTTTGAATATATATATATATTTCTTTTAAGCAAACAGTTTTTACTCAAATCTTTGCTTCTCGGGATCCCTGGAACAAAACATTTTGAGATGGGGTGACCAAATATATATTATTTGACATGAAAAACTTTTGCGCACCACTGATATAGCATTGATTGATTGAATACTTTATTAACAGTTTGCAAAGACAAGCACAGGGAAGTACAGTTTAATACTGTCTGTTAAAGGGTAAGACCACTTTGGTAGAGGTTTGGGTTGTGTAGTTACCTGCTAAAAGAGTGACTTTGAGAGCAGTTTTACCGTACAATGTAAATCAATGAGGAGCATATTTTGAATTATCAATTTCTAATCAATGGAGCAATTATTTTTTATTTCTTGCCCACCTTTGGAGTTACATCATGGCAAGGTAACTACACAACCCAAACCTCTACCAAAGTGGTCTTGCCCTTTAAGAGGATTTTAAACCCAAGAAAGCACTATGGCTTGTTTCCATTGGGGTCCTTTGTAGGCTACTCAATTAATCGAAACATATGTTTTTTAGAAAACTGTTTTCAGAAGACTGTAGAACCAGCCTCAGGTCTTAATGGGTGTTAGTTAAGACCTACCTTCCTACATGTTGTTGTCACGTGGAAACCTTGTATCAAAACCATAACTTTTCAGGAAATTGGAAAATAGAACCTGTGGTCCTGTGGTTATTATTTACTCACAATCTCTTGTTGATACTTTTAATTGATTAAACATTTATAAAGCCCACAGACACACTTAACCACTTTCAATCTGGCATATACATTTTTGGACATGCTGTTAAAGGAGAACATTTTCAAAGATCTTGTAGAGTGCCTGTTGTACTACTTTTGCGCGACACTATCATACAACAATATATAAAATAGGGCATTCATTTATGAAGAAAAAAATAAAGAAAAAAAGGTTTCTGCCCGACAGTGACATTATTCAGACATGAATGCTTTGCAAAAAAAAAAAGACGAGAGGACAGAATAGAGAAGAAAATCAACAGTAGAGTCAACAGGCGGAGCCGACCTTCGACGGCTTGCACTTGGATAGCACGGAGAGAACTATCTGGTGCATTGGTGTCTTGGGTGACTTTACGGCATACTTGCAATGAAAGGAACACTGATAAGTACACTCACTGTTTATAGTTGGCACAGCGACATTCTGATCCTATGCCTGATTTAGACGAAGATAGTATTGAAAGAACTACGTAGTATAGTGCATGGGTAACTTTACTGCTCAACTTACAATGAATAGAACACTGATGAGTGATTTTTAAGTTCACCGGCTGTTTGTTAATTTGTGGTGCAGCAACATTCTGGTCAATCCTCAGCAAGTCTCTTTGGCGTTAGCCTCGGAATCCCAGCCTTTTTTTTTGTTTCAAAAGAAAAAAGTCTGGGCGAACGGTGCAGGAACGATGGTCTTAGGACCTTGTTAACTCCTAACCAACCAGAGTGCAGAGGGGCGTCGCTCTAAATTTGGTGACGTCAGCAAACATCGCAAATTATTTTAGAAAAGGTAACTAAGTTACCGAGTACTCTAATTGCAAAACTAACGAGTTAGGTTGCTCGTTACCCAATAAAGTATTCGGTTACAGAGTTAATTTTAACGCTATACCCCCTGGTCCTGATCATTACTGTTTGTACCGTACCCATCAGCAACACAAACATTTCCGTATGTGACTTCAATCTGATCAGATAAAAGTTAACCACTTGAACTAGAGGTGTAACGATATAGTAACTGCATCGAAAAATCGATTTTAATTTTCAACAATCTACTATATCGATATGCAAACAGCAAAATATCGTATCGTTTGACTTTGTATCGTGTCGAATCGTTTTGCAATGCAAATAATCGTATCGAATCGCTTTGCTATGCAAATCATCAATTTTATCAATACTAAGTTCTTGTGCGTTGTATTTAGCAATTCTAAGAAGAAAAAAGAGAAAGAGGGGTCCCCCCCATTGCCAATTATTTATTAATAATTATATAGGCTAAATAAGGCTATTTCACAAATACAACTAACTAGGATATTGTGCAAAATACAAGAGCCAAATTAAAAACAAAACTTTTACACTAGGGGTCCCGGACCCCCTGTTGAACACCCCTGCTCTATGGTCTAGCCCAGGCTTGTCAAACTCATTTTGGGGTCTGGGCCGCATTGGTCAAAAAGTGAATTGATGTGGGCAAGCAGACACGCATGGATTTTTCATTGTAGTTTGGTTTTAGTTAGTTTTGACAATTATTTTTCTAATTCAGTTAGTTTTAGTTAGTTTTGACATTATTTATTTTCTAATTCAGTTAGTTTTAGTTAGTTTTTAGGGCGGGTTTGCTAGTTTTTCTATTTCTATTTTATATTTCTATTTATGTTTCTATTTTTGTGAGAACGCTTACGCTTAGTTTTAGTTTAGTTTTTATTAGCTTTAGTGTTCGTTTTTTTCATACATTGGGTTATTTGTCAGGTGCAGGATTCAAAAAGGTCAGAGTAAGTATTGTTTAACTCAACAAAAGAGGTACTTGGTATCAGTGGTGGAAAAAGTACTCACATTTGTTACTTAAGTAGCCTAAAAGTATCAATACTGCAATGTAGAAATACTCTGTTACAAGTAAAAGTCCTGAATTCAAAATTTACATGAGTAAAAATACAAAAGTATTGATATCAAAATGCACTAAGTACAAAAGTAAAAGTACTCATTATGCAGAATGCCATTTCACATGTTTTGTGAGCTTGTAGGTTGGCTATTTTCAAATGGCCGAAATGACTCTCTAATGATTAGAGAGTCAAAACAAGTTTAGTTATCCTGGCAGGTGGAGTCATAGATGGTCATAGAAAGCAAGTGAGAAAGGTTCTGTGTACTTTGTACATCTATGTATCTGACTACATTTCATCAGCAGTATCATATAATGTAACTGGATCATTTGCTATGCAAAAAAATATATAATTAGGATTCTAATGATTTTCACAATATGGACTGCATTATACTGTTGGTGCATTAAGCTACTATAAATGTAAGTCAATTGTCTATATGGAGCCAGTTATGTTACCTGGTGTGCATCTAGCTCCCTCTGCTGGACTCTCTGTGCCATGTGATTTGCAGCCTCCACTGTGTGAGCAAATTAACAACCAGACATAAATAATTACATAAGACAAGACAGGTTTTATTCCCAGTCAAAATATCTTTACAAGAGCCAAGTTTGGGTGAATCACATTCCTTCCATGCTACAAAGCAATTCAATGCCAGAGAACTCTAAAATGGCTAAAGGGCAATAAGTATAACATTTTTTTAAACAGCATATTATTCAATATTCGATCAATATATCAATGTCATTGAATGATGTCATTGCATTTCTCTCTCTCTCTCTTTTTCCTCAGTCTTAAACTGACTTGTTGGTATAATGGAATTGTAGTTATTCCAAAGAACTACACCTACATCTGACATTGTTTTAACTGTCTAAGTAGACAAACAAGACAAGCCCCTAGTGCAGGGGTCTTCAACGTTTTCAGGCCAAGGACCCCATAGCTGAGAGAGAGATGAAGCAGGGAGCCCCTACTCTATATTGTATAAAATTGTGTTTTTTTCAACATAGTCTGCTCTTTTTTCCCTCTACACCTATAGCCTCTTTGCCAAAAGAGCTTGTAGATCTGCTATTTTCGGCTAATGTTCCCCTCAGAAAAGGGATTCTAGGGTTCAAGTGGTTAATGTAAAAAAACTAAATCCTATCACACAAAGATTTGGCGGACCCCCTATAGTAGCTCTGAGGACCCCCTATGGGTCCCGGACCCCCTGTTGAAGACCCCTGCCCTAGTGAGAGCGAGGGTGGGCGGGGACTTACAGTGCGTTATGACATCACACAAGTGCTCCTGCATGGCGTCCGTATATTTGGGCAGTGCATTTTCATTTGTTTCCACCACCATCTTCTGGAGGTTCTCCAGAAGTCTGCTCTCCCCTGTGGCCTCCTCTTGTCCTTTAGAACAACCAAAGGGACATGATCTGTTCATTCTCTCATGTACATTTTAAACTGACGTATTTGTTGGGATGGTACTGCTGATTTAGGTCAATTATATTCACTTATTATTATTATTGACGATCTATAAAAACACTCGGTAAGAAATGTATGAACTTGTACCACACAAACCTATTTTTACAGTTCTGCTAAGTCAGGGGTCTTCAACAGGGGGTCCGGGACCCCTAGGGGGTCCTCAGAGCTACTATAGGGGGTCCGCCAAATCTTTGTGTGATAGTATTTAGTTTTTTTACATTAACCACTTGAACCCTAGAATTCCTTTTCTGAGGGGAACATTAGCCGAAAATATCAGATCTTCGGCTAATGAGAGCTTGTAGATTGGCTATTTTTGGCAAAGAGGCTATAGGTGTAGAGGGAAAAAATAGCAGACTAAGTAAAAAAAAAAAAAGTAATCTGAAACACAATTTTATACAATATAGAGTAGGGGGTCCCTGCTTCATCTCTCTCTCAGCTAGGGGATCCTTGGCCTGAAAACGTTGAAGACCCCTGTGCTAAGTCATATAAAAAATATCACATGTAGGCCATCATGTGACAGTTAGGCTGGAGCTAGATCGGCCACTTGGGAATCGGAAGGTTCCCTGTTTGATCCCCCGGGTTACTGTCAAAGTGTCCCTAAGTACCTCCTACTGCTCCTCATGAGCAGATTGGTGCCTTGCATGGTTTCCGCTGCCGTCTGTGTGTCAATGTGTGTGTGAATGGGGGAAATGTAAATACACATTATTTTTTAAGCGCTTTGGAGAAAGGCACTATATAAATCTTAATCTATATAATCTATATCTTGCTATGATAGAAGTTAATAGCTCACACCCCTGTTATTTTTTCCCCTTCATTACAGGAAACAGCGTTTCTTCTTTCTGTTCTTAAAAAAAATAAAAATAAACATTTGATTTGTTTCTTTATGCTTTATGTACTTGTTTATTACTTATTTTTTTATGATCTTCCTTTTTTGTGTAAAGCACTTTGAGCTGCATTCCATGTATGAAAGGTACTATATAAATTAAGATCATTATCATTACGAACACAGATTAGACTAGCTTTCATCAGATACACTGTGGCTTCCCAAGGATGTGTGAAAACCTATTTAACATCTCAATAACAGAGCATGTGTCAGTGTTGTGGGTGTTCTCCATCTCCGACAGTGCATCTGTGACTTGCTCAACGTGGTTTACCTCAAACTCCCTCACAAAGTAGCGAATCTCTCCTTGGGTGATGGGCCTGTGGTCCAGGAGTCTTGACTGAACTGTCTCCTACATCTATGGGAGGAATGACGGTGAAAACAAGAAGATTAAAGGAAAGACCACGACCGTTGAGGTAATAACTTGTGGGCACTAAATTGTTTGATTATCATAGTGGACTGTCTTGACATTGCCTGGCATCCCCATTTTGGCCATCGACATTGTGAGGCGCTGTGAACTTGTAGTTGGGCTTTTTGAAACAGGGCTTAGATGTGTCTTTATCCAAACAGTCAAGAAGCCAAATGCACTTTCTCACACACACACACACACACACACACACACACACACACACACACACACACACACACACACACACACACACACACACACACACACACACACACACACACACACACACACACACACACACACACACACACACACACACACACACGTATCAATTTGTAGTGGTGTTTCGTTGCCTTCAATCGACCTTGCAAATCATTAAAAAGGCACTGATGCACAACTGAGGTTGACAATATAACTTATGCTATTGGGGTGGTTGTATTTGGTTTGGTATTCTAGAGATCTCTCCAGTATAAAGTATGGATCTGTATTTGAGTTGCATTTCAGGTAACTCAAGACATTTAACTGAAAATGAGAAATTAAATGATAAAGGAGTCAGAACTTTGTGTTACACCTTGAGTAAGGAGTTTTCCCTGAGCCTTTGAGCTGGAGTTCCCATATTTCTCCCTTCCTAGAGAAATGGAACGTTTAAAACAGAAATATGAGTGAGTCAAGACTTTTGCAAATATTAAGCTGTATAACTCAAAAACCTGCTTGCCTGTTAGTGTGCTGACCAAGGAGATGTGCCCGACCATCTCCCAGCTGCCCAGACCAATAGCCAAACTACTAGTGTAACAGAGAGATACGAGTTCTTTAAATAAGTTGAAGTAGCAATTCCAATAAATTGATGCAACATCAATACTAGCCCTAGAATGGCTGTGACATCGCATACATTTCATGTATTCCAAATACACAGCCATAGATCACCCCTAGGCCCGCCCAGGTAGCAGACTCTTCGTGGTGGCATTTAAACTCGACAGGTGCTTTGCGAAAGGTGCGGGGTAATTAATCGTCACCTGTCAATTCTGTGCCCCATACGTGTGTGCTCCCCATAGACGTTTTCATATGTTCAGTCCAGCAATCATTTTGGGCCCTGCTGCGGGCAGAGAATGTTGTCTGTGTGAAGCTTGTGGAAAAGTGAAGATATTGAATTAAAGTACTAGAGGACAATATCTGACTCCACATAAGTCACAGAAAGGAATTATTGGGTGAGTACACACGGGGCGCCACAACGTTTTATGCCGCCACAATGAGTCTGCTACCCGCGAGGGCATGGGGGTGATCTATGGCTGTGTATCTATCACAATATCACAGCCATTCTAGGTCAGGGCAACATCAATACCTAAACACAGTGTACCTGATGGCCCCCATATATCTGTGTGCCAGTGGATCTGATCCACGCAGGCCGCAGCAGTCCGCCACCACTGGCGTAATGCAGAAAATCATCAGACTGTGTTGAAGACACCTCCAAATGTAAGATGTTCTCAATGACATCCTATGGAGACACAAGGAGCCATCTGACAGTGAGCTCGGACAGCACAGATAATTCTCATTCTACTGCTCTGCCACCAAAAGGTGGACTGCCCTGACACCATCCATTAAAGGATGTGTAACACTGGTTTCTTTCAAAATTGTCCTGAAAAAACATCTATCAGGAGACCACAAGGGGAGGTAAATCGAAAGGAGGTGTCATTCACTGCCACCGTTTTTCCTTTTTGTAGTGTAGTGTAGTGTAGTGTTTTGTACTGTATTTGTTGATGACATGTATTGTCATTGTCACAGTATTATTGTGTTAATTTGTTATGCTACAGTATGTTGATGAATTGACTACATAGGACCAGTGGTGTGTTCTACCGTCAGATGCTGTGTACGGCGTATACCTTGAGATTTTTTTTCGTCGCTACCGTATACCTTCAAAAACTGTTTCATCCATTGAAAACGCGAGAGCGTATACCCACGACCACGCGCATCGTATCGTAGCGTATACCTTCCGAAAAAAACTAGAACACAACACTGCATAGGACCACAATGGAAACAAGTCAGTCCCCAGGACTATTTTTTGTTCTTTTAGCCTTAATGTCTTACTGTACCACTAACTGTTTACATTTCTGACTAATAAAGTATTCAATCAAATCAATCAATCAATCAATCAAAGCTTTGACAGCACCGTTGCTTAAACCTGCTTATAATATCACAGGCAGGCTGTGGTTAAAATGCTCTTTACACCCGTGATGTACAAAAGAAATATGTATTAATATAATTTAGCTTTTATATGTTACTTCACAACATTATTACATAAAGGTTGCCTTATAGTCACAACATGTGACAATGTTATAAACTTCACCTTAGAAACTGCTGCCAGTCTCAGCGGGCCTTTCAGAGAGGTTGGAATGGATCTGGAGAAAATGCCGTTTTTCACAGAGCGGACAAAGTTACCGGGAACCTCATCAAGACGGAAGGCTTCTGCAGAGGAATGAAAGTAGACAACCGTATTATACACCACACTTTGTATATCAGAATGGTAACAGGAAAAGTGGGCACCTCGATGTAAAATTGTCTACTTGGTCGAAAATGGAGAGAGAGAGAGAGAGAGAGAGAGAGAGAGAGAGAGAGAGAGAGAGAGAGAGAGAGAGAGAGAGAGAGAGAGAAATTTGGAAAAGGGTCTTAAGCAATGTAAGCTATAAATGATTAGAGAACATGAATGAACATTTGACCATTAAGGTCTAATATTTCTACAATTGCTAAATTGCTACAAAACCTGTATTTCCAATCATTTTGGGCATAAACAAGAAGTTCAAGGGTACAGTTAAGTGTGATTGTGATGTACCGTGCATGTTCAAATATGTACACTTTACTTATTTTTTTACATTTTGGACAAAATAGCAAATTTGAGGTGCCCACTTCATTAGTGCCTACTCTTTCTTAGTGCACACTCTTCTTATATCTATCAAAATAACATTACTGTGCTCTAAATATTGTATTTTTTTTTAACTGTAAACCAGAGGTCTTCAACAGGGGGTCCGGGACCCCTAGGGGGTCCTCAGAGTTACTACAGGGGGTCCGCCAAATCTTTGTGTGATTTTTACATTAACCACTTCAACCAAGCATCCCTATTCTGAGGAGAACTTTAGCCAAAAATAGCAGATCTACAAGCTTGTAGATCTGCTATTTTTGGCAAAGTGGTTTAGGGGGGAAAAGAGCAGGCTAAGTACAGAGTGAAAGGTCGGGTTTACTAAGTATTGTTTAAGTGCATGGTTAAATGTCTGGAAATACACATCAACATGAATCCAACATGATAGTGCTGTGCAACAAGTCTATGAAGCTGCCTATGAAATCCCTGCTTTATCTCGCTCTCAGCCAAGGGGTCCTTGGCCTGAAAACGTTGAAGACCCCTGCTGTAAACCCATAACATTGAAACATATTTTACCTGACATGAGCTTCTTCACTTCAAAGTCATGTATGTGTGTGTCTGAACGAACTCCTGTTCACATAGAGTGGAGATGTCTGTCTGTCTGTCTGGATGATCAAAGCTGTCACCATCATAGCTGAGACAACCAGGGTTCTTCACACTTTGACAGAACTTCTCCTCCTCAAAGCAAACAGCAGGCTTCACCATGTTAATGCTGGTCAGTACAGCTCCCATGACACAGATTACACCAAACAGTAATTCAAATCGTATATAGCTTGAGAACCTGCAGGTGGAAAGACTGGTGATGCGAGGTTAGTGATGATGTAATAAATAATCACTTATAAAAGTGATTTGAACTCTGAGCTCTGAGATGTCAATATTTACTACTGCTTCCGGGTGTGACACAGCGTGCGTTGCCATGTTTTGTGAGAGAAACAAGCAACCAGGTTTATGAGAACAAGCCCATTTCCCAAAAAATCTTGGAAGACATTTTTAAAAATTAGGAATATTTTAGAAACCAGTACTTTTACTTCTACTCCACTACATCTCGTATACAAATATTGTACTTTTACTCCACTACATTTATTTGAAAACTTTAGTTACTATATAAACTATGATATAATGAAACATACATGAACCACTTTAGCCCTATTTTATACCTAGGCTATTTTCAAATATTTAGTACTTTTACTTTTGGTACTTTAAGTACATTTTGATGCCAATACTTTTGTACTTTTACTGAAGTAAATTTTTAATTCTGGACTTTTACTTAACAGAGTATTTTTATATTGCAGTATTGGTACTTTTATTTAAGTAGAAAATGTGAGTACTTTTTCCACCACTGCTTTTTTGACTGAACACTAAATGTTTTTGCTGGAGCAAAAAATATATATAAGTTAAAAAAAAACGCCCCCTGCTACTGAGACCCGGGATAGAAACGCCCACATCGGACCGCGCGCTTTTCGGTAAGATCAAAGGGTGACGTCACTCTCTCTCTTTACGCACTTCGCACGAGCGACCGGCAGCAGGGAGAACAGCGGGACGAATTGTTTGTTAAAGTTTGTAAAAAGACTATTATAGTGAACTAAACAACTCATACTGTAATATTATATATGAGTATAGGTTATCAGTGTTATTGAAGGTGAAGCAAGCTACAAAAACAAGAGAATTGTCTCCAAAAAGGTGAGTTTTCTACAGGTGTTTGTTGTTAGTTTAGCTAATAAGTGCTTATACATTAAAGGAATTGATGACGTAGCATGTCATTTTCACGTTTATGTTACTTGGTAAAAAGCAACAACTATTCAGTATGAAGCATTGTTTGATGTGAAGTGAATATATGTGTTTTATTTTATTGAGGCCTATAGTCAGTACTGTAAAAAATAACCGAGTACATGTACTCAAGTACTGTACTTTAAGTACAATTTTGAGTTTTTTTTAAAAAACTTTACTGGAGTGACCCATAAGGGTCCATTTGGTTCCATTTGTACACTCTCAGAGTTACAGAACCATAAGGGTCCATTTGGTTCCTAACTGTCCCCCGACCCCACTTTGAGAACCAATGCTATAGACCAGTGGGTTTATAACCTTTTTAAAAAAAAAACTTTACTACCTTTACAAGACATATATTCATTTAACAGCCTCAATATTTAATGCAGATCCAGCTTCTCTATTTTAAAAAATATACTAAAGGGACAAAATTTAGGCTGTTATGCTTACCTTGATAAATGTGGTAATGTAGTCCCAGGATGTTCTGACAATTTATTTACATTATGTTTGTTATCTTTCTGGATATTTTAAATAGCTTTGAGTGTAACACTAATGTCATAATTATTTATACTGTACAACAGGATATAAATAAATGTATTTTTGTTAAAATTGATCTACTTTGAACAGAACTATCCCTCAACTATATTTCAATCACAATACATGTTTCAACAATTATTCAAAATTTAACTTTTTTTATTCCTTAACTTATTTTTCACCTCATATTGAGTGAAACAATGGAGAGGTGCAGGTAAGAGTCAAGAACCAAACCAAGATATAACAATTTGTTGAACTCTACTATACTTGTGGGTACACTTTGCTATATACAAGCACAGACACATGTATATTTGACTATCATACACATTCTGATCCCTCCCCACACACACACTCAGTTTATTATACACACGCCACACGTACACAGTACACACACACACACACACACACACACACACACACACACACACACACACACACACACACACACACACACACACACACACACACACACACACACACACACACACACACACACACAAATATGCAGGATTATGGTGGTCTGGACGGGAACCACAAGGATTAGTACTAGAAGACAGTTACACCACCAGAACAGAGGTACAGCAGGCAGGTAGAAAGAGCGCGCACGCACACCTTGTTCCACCTCAGACATAGAGCTGCTGTCACAGGACAAGAATAATAGCATACTTCTCCTTATGTTTCTGTACAGCCTTTCTTTCCCTTTTTGTTCTATTCCTCTTTTGATGAGAGGAGATTAGGTCAGTCCACATCATGCGTTTTTTTGTCACCTTGTCAAAGAAAAACTAAGATGCTGTGTAGAAACCATGAGAGTGCTGTCAGCACAGATTGTACATTTGCCAAGTCAAACTCTTGGAAACAGGTCCAACATGGATTCTTGGCCACAACAGACTTATTCAGCACTTCTCATCATGTACTGTAGTTGTAACAGTGTACATTTGTGTGTGTGTTTGTGCGTTGCAGGCGGGGAAGGGGGAGCCTCACGTCTTCAAGGAGAAGACGTTCAAGAAGAAACGTCAGTGCAGCGTGTGTCGCCAGAGCGTGGACAACGTGGGCTCCTTCTGCCGAGGTGAGGCTCTGTCTCTGTGTATTTACATACAAATCAGGTAGATAGAGTGACTGATACATAATATTAATAATGGTCAAACTTGCTGCTTGTGTATTGGCGAAACAGCTCTGGTATATTGAATGCTCATCAAATTATTGGCTTATGAATGAGACAAAAATAATAATCAATGACTTCAAGTTTCCATGGGGTGAGTAATTGATAAAGTCATTTTGGGGTCCTTGTCCTTGGCCTCTTGTACCCCCCCCCCCCGGCCACCACTTCGAGCTGGCGCCTGCTTGAAGTGGTCGGCCATTGATGCGCTGACCTGGGCCTCCGTTGCCTCTGCGAAATTCTCCCGAACAGCTTCTGCAATCAAAACAGTGACAAATATATTTTGTTAATGTATGTCATCATGTCAGTCACACATTTATAACACGAAGAAGCATCAACAAAGAACTAGCACAGACAATTGTTCTATTTACCCTGGATGAGGGAAAAGAAGTTCGTATTCTTGAACGCCCTCTTGTTTTGCTGCCCACCACCGGACATATTATATTTCCGCATCAGGCCATTGGTGAAAAGTCTGAAACAGATAAAAAAAAATGCAGATAAATTCTCAACAGCATGCTCTAGCAGCTTGTAATGAAGACAATGTATAGTATTGGTATCAAAATGTACTTAAAGTACCAAAAGTAAAATAACTAAAATGTTTGAAAATAGCAGATCTACAAGCTCACAACACGTCGCATCGCCTCAGAATTGTACTTAAGTAATGGTTGAAAATCGCTGCTAGAGCTGTACACATCTTCTCTTATGGGGGTCCTTGACATATCTTTTCAAATGGGGGTTCGCAGGCTAAATAAGTGTCAATTTGGGGGTCCTTGACATGAAAAAGTTTGAGAACCACTGCACTACACGTATATTTGGCTCTCAGTCACTTGAATTAATATTTGTTTCTTTGTTTCTTTCTTTCTCAGAGTGGAGACACAGAATGTGCTGAGATTGTTCTTGTGCCCTAAATGCCCAGAAGACTGAGGTTCTCACGCCGCTGGAAGGCTCAACCCAACCTTAGAGATGGAGATCTCGCTCTATCCATGGATTCGCCCGCGTGGGGGGGATTCGTCCGCATGGGGGGGATTCGTCCGCGCTGTTGACCCTGGTCTTCGGTGGACCTCCACTGTGGTTGATCGCTGAGTGATCAGATTTCTGGTCACCGCACGGCGGTCTCCACTGGTGGTCTCCGCCAAAGACCTCCGTCCGCCGGGCGTTTCCTCTGAAGACACCTCAAAGTAGGAAACCTTTCCTTTACCTTTGCTGGATGCTGCAGCTCATGCTGCAGTTTGTTGGATGTGGCGTATGCTGTTGGACGCTGCTGGTGGCGTATGTGTGATTGTGTCGTATGTGTGCTGATGTGGTCAAAGATGTTGCTATGCAGTTTTTTTTTCAGGTTGTGGAATCGGAACGCCGATGTTGAATCTATGACACACACACACACACACACACACACACACACACACACACACGCACGCACACACACGCGCGCGCACACACGCGCACAAGTACATTTACATTACATTACAGTCATTTAGCAGACGCTTTTATCCATTACTGTCCACCACAGTACTGATCAGTCTCTCATTGTCTCCACGGTGTGTCTTCATGTCTCTTTGTCCTCCATACAAGCTGTGTGGCGCCGGAGGTTGGTGGTTCCAGGCCCCTCAGGGGGACGGCAGGCCCAAATGGACCCCTATGGTAAACTTTATTTATAAAGCACATTTAAAACAACAGAAGCTGACCAAAGTGCTGTACAAGGTTAAGACAAACAAAGCATCTACGCATCAATAAGCGCCCATTGGCGCACAGACAAATACAGTGCATTATTAGAACACAATAGCAGCAGATCAAGGACAATTAAAAGCTAAAGAGAATAGGTGGGTTTTTAGGAGGGATCTGAAAACCCCAATGGACTGGGCAGAACGGATGGGGAGAGGGAGGTCGTTCCAAAGCGTGGGGGCGGCAGCAGCAAAAGCGTGGCCACCCCTGGTCCTTTTCTTGGTCTTTGGGACGATCAGCAGGGACTGATCAGCAGACCTTAGGGCCCTAGCTGGAGTGTATGGATCTATGAGCTCAGCGAGGTATAGTGGAGCAAGCCCATTTTGAGATTTAAAAGCAAATAAAAGGACCTTTTTTAATTAATTCTAAAATTGACAGGGAGCCAGTGAAGTGAGGCCAGGACAGGACTGATGTGCTCACGTCTTCTTGTGCCAGTGAGAAGGCGAGCCGCGTTATTTTGGACCAGCTGTAGGCGCCTGACTCACAACTCGATTATTGCAATTCCCTCTACACCTGCTCTAAGCCGGTGTAGAGGGAATTGCAATAATCGAGTCGTGAGGAAATGAAGGCATGAATGGCTATTTCTAGTTGTTGTCGGGGGAGATAGGCCTTAACCTTGGTGAGGAGTCGGAGTTGGAAGAAACTAGCTTAGATATGCCAGGGACCCCCATAAGAGAAGATCTTTAGGGCTCTAGAAGTGATTCTCAATCATTTTAATTTCAAGGACCCCCCAGTTTGACATGCATTAGGCTACGGACCCCCATTTAACAGCATGTCTATCTCGGGGATCCCAATTTATATTGTAAAATCAATGTTGATTTAACTCTGAGAGTGTACAAATGGAACCAAATGGACCCTTATGGGTCCATTTGGTTCCATTTGTACACTCTCAGAGTTACAGAACCATAAGGGTCCATTCGGTTCCTAACTATCCATCATTTAGCCCACTGTCCACTGTTGTGTGTTACTGACTTTGTGGACACAGGTCCGAGCCCACAGTTTACGGTCTATCAGGGCTTGGTCTTCTGTGTTGGGCCATAAGTGTACAAAAGTGTTGTGTGCATGTTATGTTGTAAGCTATACATAATGTATAATATATGATATATAATGACCTAGTATGTAATAATAATCCAATAATCGTACAATTAATTTACACACACGCACGCACGCACGCACGCACGCACGCGCACACACACACACACACACACACACACACACACACACACACACACACACACACACACTCAAGTACATTTACCTTACATTACATTACAGTCATTTAGCAGACGCTTTTATCCGTTACTGTCCACCACATTGTCTCCACGTTGTGTCTTCATGTCTCAGGCAAGCTGTGGCGCCGGAGGTTGGTGGTTCCAGGCCCCTCAGGGGGACGGCAGGCCGTGTCCCTCCCAGACGGAGCAGTGCAGAAACCCTGTCCCGTCAAACCCTGCTACCGATGGCGCTACGAAGCATGGTCCCTGTGCCGCTCAGAGGTTAGTCCCAAGTTCAACATAGTCTGACTCTATAGAGTACAGAAGTCCTGACGTCACTCGTTCATCCACAGGTTCGTAAAGTAATTTCTCTATGGAGAATAACATTGGGCCATCTTAGAATCGTCTCATATAAGAATTGTAGTTAAAAAATAAACAAACTGTCTCGGCGATATTGTCAGGGAGGTGGCTCTGTATCGTTTATGATAGTCAGTCACTCATTTGATACAGTCTGTTTCTGGCGAAAATGTAACTAATTTGGCCGCAGTAACATTAGTGTTTTCTCACCGTCAGTTGATGCTTCATATCCATAAGAGTAAAACCGCCAGGGTCATTTGTTTATTTTTGGAACACAGTTCTTATTTGACACGGTATTAAACAAGTCTATGGGAATTCTGAATGGGGGAAATAAACCGCAACCAAGGTAGGATGAGTAAATTACGTCAGACTTCGGTGCTCTATAGACCAGTGGTTATTAAACCTTTTCATGTCAAGGACCCCCAAATTGACACTTATTGGCCCGCAGACCCCCATTTGAAAAGATATGCCAGTGACCCCCCCATAAGAGAAGATCTTTACGGCTCTAGAAGTGATTCTCAACCATTTTAATTTCAAGGACCCCCCAGTTTGACATGCATTAGGCTACGGACCCCCATTTAACAGCATTTCTATCTCCGGGATCCCAAATTATATTGTAAAATCACACACATACAACATAGTCACACAGATAAGTACACATACACAAACACACCCATACACACACACACACACACACACACACACACACACACACAATACACGCACGTACCTCAGCACATATACATACACACACACACACACACACACACACACACACACACCCCCACGCACACACTCCTACATACACACACACACACACACACACACACACACACACACACACACACACACACACACACACACACACACACACACACACACACACACACACACACACACACACACACACACACACACACACACATATATACACATTCCCTAAACATGCACACGCACACACACACACACACACACACACACACAGACACATAGCATCTTATATAAATTAGGACACACACACCCAGTCACTCATTAAAGAGACAAAGGACATCGGGTAACACATGATTTACATTAAGTGCACATACATGCACGACACATGTACGCACGCACAGTCTCACTCCGATGCCTTATAGGGACAAATACCGCTATCTCCATCCGTGCACGATTGTCTAATACACACACACACACACACACACTCACTCACTCACGCATGTATGCGCATCTCCATCACGCACGGACATCTGACCACCTACACATGTGGACAGTGAGAGCACATACATACACATACATGGACAACCAGCCTATAAGTACCTCAGACAGGACAATAGCCCCAGAGCCCTTGCTACGGCCACTTCCACCGACCACATGTAGCAGCAAGGCCTCCTGTACGTCTGTGCTGTTTTATACAATAAACCAACTTAAGGAACTTGTACTTGTCTGGACCTTCCAACTATGTTTGACACTTGTACAATATACTACAATTTAACTCTGAGAGTGTACACATGGAACCAAATGTACCCTTATGGGTCCATTTGGTTCCATTTGTACACTCAGAGTTACAGAACCGTAAGGGTCCATTTGGTTCCTAACTATCCTTCATTTAGCTGGGTACCCCCTGGAACTCCCTCAAGGACCTCTGGGGGTCCCCGGACCCCACTTTGATAACCAATGCTATAGTCCAGTGGGTTTATAACCTTTTTTTAAATTCAAGGACCCCCAGTTTGATGTGCATGAGCGTAAAAATGTACCCTCACAGGGTCTTTTGCAGTTAACACATTAAGACCGGGAACGCATCTGTGTCATTTTTACATTTCTTTGGCTATTCAAAAATAGCAGGTCTACAAGCTCATAGCGCAGCACAGAGTGCCACGCTATCTGCAATGTTTTTGAAAAATCGTGAAAATGTGTGCAAATCTTTGAATACATATATCTTTTTGTTTGTTGAAAAAACATATTTTGCTATGCATGTATTTGGCCGCAGAACCCCATCTGAAAATACTTTCTTCTGGTTAGGTTTAGTCATAGTTTTACTGAGGTTAGGGTTAGGGTTAAGGTTAGGTGTAGTCATAGTTTTACTGAGGTTATGGTTAGGGATAAGGTTAGGTTTAGGCATAGTTTTACTGAGGTTAGGGTTAGGTATTGTTATTGATGGGAGAGGTTTAAAAGGGCAAATTAAATCCTCTTGTGCACTGGCCTATCTTTGATTTGATTTGATTTGATTTATTTGAAAAGCCATCACCACATGGTCACCGCAGTTCGAGGATAACACAAGAAAGTCCTGAGACTTATTTCCGTTGAGGTCCTCTTACAATTAACAATCAATACGTTAAAATACTTTACAACACATGTAACTAACGTAACACTACATAGACACAAGTGACATACACAGTACAGACACAGTACACATTACACAACAATACAAAACACAAGTAACAGTCACAGTACATACATACAAACAATACAAGAACACAAGTAACATACACAGTACACAAACAAGTGCTACCTTATCTTTCCTAGTCTAAAGACCCTCTATAGGGGAACCTTTTCTAATAGACATGCTTTCGTTTTGTATTTAAAAGTCTATCACTTCTATCACTTCCCAAAAACTGTCCCAACTGGAGATATGTGTAATGATTTATTTTGACCACCAGAGGGGGTCCTCCTAAATTGTGATCATCTCAGGGGTTTATCCTACTATAATCCTACTATCCTACTATAATTCTAGTAATCTCACGGCGGTGTCTTGGGTGGGTCTTGGGTGGGTCTGTAGATCAGCTATTTCTGCTATTTTTAGTATTTGAAAATGTGTGAAAATGTTTCAACATGGAAACGATTATGACGATTATCTAATAATTATTACGATTATGTAATAATTGTGACAGACCTGCACAACAGGTGAAAACTGAACGTCAACGAGGGGAATTTGTGACTGTGTTGCACCAAAAATGGGCTCAAACAAGGTCAAACTGACTGATTCTAGCTGCTGAAATAAACTCATCATTGTTGACCAACAGAACATGGACGTTGTTTGAATAAAGGATGATTTGTTTATTCATTGTCCATCAGAGTGATGAGGTCACAGCTTCTCTCTACTTTTGTATGATGGCTATTGATAGTCTAAACTTTTCATTTGTTTGTAGTTATTAATGTCTGCTTGCTGGATATTAAGACTTATAATTTTGGGATTTTGATAAGGAACTACGCAACAGGCCAGATCCCCACCAGGCCGGGTTGTCTACCCAGGCCTGTGAAATTCATAGGCATAGAAGGTGATTGGAATGGAATCTGCTCAAACTGACTCATATACTGATACAGAACCACACATAGGCTATACGTTGTCGCTGTCGGGTGGAAACCTTGTATATAAGGATAAGGATTGTTATGTCCAAAAACTGTTCCTTTTTTTTAAATTTAAGAACAATTTAAAATAGTGCAAATAGACGATCTACAAGCACACAACGCGTTGCATCCCAATGCGTTGTGAGTTTGTATAGGCCTATCTGCTATTTTCACTACTTTAGTGTGACACTCTTGTATGATGATGTAGGGCATTTATTTATGAGAAAAATATAAAAAGTTGAAATACGGAGATAGAAGATTTCTGAAGGACAGCTTCTCTCTCTGTCTGTCTGTCTCTGTCTGTCTGTCTGTCTGTCTGTCTGTCTGTCTGTCTGTCTGTCTGTCTGTCTGTCTGTCTGTCTCTCTCTCTCTGTCTGTCTGTGCATTTATCCATCAAAACATTATGTGTTTAGGCCTGTGTGTATTTATTTGTTTAAATGTTTTTCAAATTGATTTGGACAATGTTCTGACAATATAGGCTAAAGGTCATAACATGACATAATAATATAACATGGTAATCAGTGGTCTGATTAGACTCTAAAATCAGTATCTGTTAGGCTCTAGTCAGTTGCCCAGATGGAGAAAGACGTCGCACATTGAATATATCACCATGAATCATAATGCATACCGTGGGTAGAAGATATATATCATATACTATAACAACTATGTAGCGCTTACAATAGGCCGACATGGCAACACCACGCTGCACCATAGACCCCGCCCACTCTTTGAGTGCACTCTTAGGGGTCGGCCGATCTACACAGTACACGCCAGACTTTTCAAAGCGAGCGTATGCGTTGTGCGTACCGTTTGTTTAGATCCAATTGATTATCAATGATACCGGCTACACCAGGCGCGCGGATACGCGAGTCCCCCATACGCAGACTTTTAAAATAGGACTGGATCTAAAAGTGAGCGTGTGTGCGAAAAAAGTCTGCTGTGTTTCCACAGTCACGGATCTCAAACTCACTTCCGATCCCTGATAAACTCTCTGTTCTCAGCGCATAAGCCAAACAGCACACTTTGGGTGCTCATATTCCCCTACGGGTATGGTCTAGTGCAGTGTTTATCAACCTTTTTGGTGCCAAGGCACACCTGGCATAGCCAAAATATCCCAGGGCACACCTAGAATTTAGCGGCTGGCCCTGGGTGCATCTCTTCTTTGCTGGTGGAGCTCTCATCATCTTGTAGTAATAATACTGAGTGCCAAAGCATGTACCCTGTGCCCCTTTTATACAGTACCAGGTAGGACAACATATTTGCATTCCTATGGGTGATGGTCGCTACACTGAATGGCCGTATCGATTGACGGACAATCACCGCTATTGTTCTCGAGGGGCTGGGTTCACACTTTCTTCAAACGTCGCGGCACACCTCAGCAGTACTCGCGGCCCAAAATTGGGCCCTTTGCCAGGGTTGATAAACACTGGTCTAGTGAACTATAATGGAATAAACTTACCAGTGAACTTTGTGAGGCATGTTCACTGGGGGCTGTGCATGGCAGGGGCGTCCAACCACCCTGAGTCCCACCTTAGTTGGACACAGGTCTGAGTCCACAGTTTACAGTCTATCAGGGCTTGGTCCTGTGTTGGGCCATAAGTGTACAAAAGTGTCGTGTGCATGTTATGTTGTAAGCTATAGATAATGTATAATATATGATATATAATGACCTAGTATGTAATAATAATCCAATAATCGTACAATTAGTTTACAATGGTATACCTATGATAATAGTTTAATATAATGTTATTATGTTATGTTATTTGGGACCCCCCCAAAATAATCATATTTGAACTGGGGACCCCCCAAAATAAACATATTTGAACTGGGGACCCCCCAAATAATCACATTTGAACTGGAGACCCCCCAAATAATCACATTTGAACTGGGGACCCCCCAAATAATCACATTTGAACTGGGGACCCCCCCAAATAATCATATTTGAACTGGGGACCCCCCCCCCAATCATGTTTGAGCCGGGAACCCCCCCAAATAATAATATTTGAACTGGGGACCCCCAAAATAATATTTGAACGGGGGACCCCCCCAAAACAATCATATTTGAACTGGGGACCCTCCAACATAATCATATTTGAATTTTGCTTTTTAGTTTGACATGTTCAGTTTGACTGAACAAATGTCAGCAGATCTACAAGCTCACAACACTTGAAAGCTAGTATCCCTTTTCTGAGGAGAACTTTGGCCAAAAATAGCAGATCTAAGCTCGCACAAGCTTGTAGATTGGCTATTTTTGGCAAAGAGGAATAATTGTAGAGGGAAAAAAGCAGACCACGTAAACAAAAATCACACCTGTGTGAAGGTAGTGGCGCCTTTGATATATTTTGTCATAGATATGTGTTTCAATATTAATATCTAATATATAATATCAATATTAGTTTATACCCCAGTTAATAAGAATACAGAGGACGAACATAAGGATGGACATACACCTGGACATAGACACGGACATACGTACACACAGAGAAATACTAGAGAAACAATATTAAATCTCTGTAAATTTATTTCAAGGCTTCCAGTGGCACTAAATAGAACCTTGACGGGCCTGACCAATCAGAACCTTGACGGGCCTGACCAATCAGAACCTTGGCGGGCCTGACCAATCAGAACGTTGACGGACCTGACCAATCAGAACCTCGACGGGCCTGACCAATCAGAACGTTGACGGACCTGACCAATCAGAACCTCGACGGGCCTGACCAATCAGAACGTTGACGGACCTGACCAATCAGAACCTTGGCGAGCCTGACCAATCAGAACGTTGACGCAAAAGCCAGGTATTAGAGGGCTAATATCCGGCTAGCGCCGCTAAAAAATGTTGAATCTGAAACACAATTTTATACGATATAGAGGGGGTCCCTGCTTCATCTCTCTCTCAGCTAGGAGGTCCTTGGCCTGAAAACGTTGAAGACACCTGCATTAGGCTGTGTATACACTACACGTATATCTGGCTCTCGGTCACTTGAATTAATATTTGTTTCTTTGTTTCTTTCTTTCTCAGAGTGGAGACACAGACTGTGCTGAGACTGTTCCCAGTCGCCCGCATGGGGGGGATTCGTCCGCGCTGTTGACCCTGGTCTTCGGTGGACCTCCACTGTGGTTGATCGCTGAGTGATCAGTATTCTGGTCACCGCACGGCGGTCTCCACTGGTGGTCTCCGCCAAAGACCTGGGTCCGCCGGGGCTTTCCTCTGAAGACACCTCAAAGTAGGAAATCATTTTTCCTTTACCTTTGCTGGATGCTGCAGCTCATGCTGCAGTTTGTTGGATGTGGCGTATGCTGTTGGACGCTGCTGGTGGCGTATGTGTGATTGTGTCGTATGTGTGCTGATGTGGTTAAAGATGTTGCTATGCAGCTTTTTTTTTTCAGGTTGTGGAATCGGAACGCCGATGTTGAATCTATGACTATGTTGGTTGGTGTAGTTATTGTTTACAGGTTGAATCTACGAAGTAGTTCTTTTCAGGTTGTAGTACGACTATGTTGGTAGTGTTGTGGCTGTTATTTTGTGTTTGTGTGTGTGAGAGAGAGAATTTGCATTCAATGTGTTTTTAGACATAAGCCTCTGTAAATCCAGGCCTGGACCTGGTCACGCGACGGGATGCGTTGGGGGGGGGGGCTAATTTCTAACCAATGGAGCAACTATTTTTGATTGCTCTCCCACCGTTGGAGTTACATCATGGCAAGGTAACTATACAATCCAAAATCAGAATGTGCTACTTATGATCCTATTATTTTATGAACAATCTAATAAGCATTTTTCTTTTCTTTCTTTCTTGACCCCGATCTTCAACACCAAGGCCAACACCAGAGTAGGCACCTGAAACGTCCGAACACTGTTCGAGTGTGGTCGTATGGACCAGGTGCTGAAGCCAATGAGAGATTATCTTCGCCTTGCCTACTTGTTGCTAACTAGTTGTACGAGCTCTTGTTCTATTGTTTTATTGGATCTTGTTTATTCGATACACTTATTTGTTTTAGCTCTTGCTCATTTGATTTTCCTATTTGTCTCATCCGTTTAAGAAAGTAGGTAGCTGATATATTGCACGTTTACCTTAGCGCTAGGTATACTCTTAGTTGCTTGTTTTAGAAGAGAATGCACTGAAGACTTCTGTTGATTAGTAGTTTCTTGCCTACCTGTTGAATGCACTTATTGTAAGTCGCTTTGGATAAAAGTGTCTGCTAAATGACTGTAATGTAATAATGTTGTTTGGGCAATTCTGGCAAGGACTTCCCGTTTGGATCCTTCATCGGATAGGATTGCTCCGAGGTATTTGAAGCTAGACACCGTGTCCAGTGCCTGTCCATTGACTTTGATGTCTGAGCAGATGCCATTGTTGTTGTTGGTCATCATTTTTTTTTTTCAGCGTGGATTTCCATTCCATAGGCTCGGGAGGATTCTTAAGTTGAATATTTGTTCTGTGGTGCTCCGCCCTGCCCTAAATCCAGCCTGTTCTTCAGCTATCAGTTCAGCTTGAGGTTTTAACCTATTTAGTATTATTTTCAGTAGAACTTTGCTGGGATGGCTAATAAGACTGATGGTACGGTAGTTTTGGCACAGTTGGAGATTGCCTTTTTTCGGAAGTGTGATGATGAGTGACTGGGTCCATGATTACGTCCTGGGTACGACGTTAAACTGCCTCCAACCTGGAGAGGGGTGGGCACCACCAGGTTTAATTGCCCAAGACACACCACATGATGACAACTACATCCAGTGCTATGCCCCAACAAATGAGAGCAATGAGGATGTCAATGAGGAGTTCTACCACAGACTGCTGTCAATCATCCAGGCCAAGGCGAAACATAATCATCACCATGGGCGACTTCAAAGAAAAGATCGGCAGCGACAACCGGGGTTATGAGGAGATAATGGAGCTGCAAGCTCGGGGGAAATTAATGAAAATGGGATTCATCAACCTGTGTGCCACAAGCAACCTTGTCATCGGCGGGAGTTTCCTCCATCACAGAAGGATACACAAGGCAACCTGGGTATCACCAGACCTGATGACACCTAAACTAATCGACCATGTGTGCATTGGAAAAAGGTTCAGAAGATCTCTTCAAGATGTGCCCGTCAGAAGAGGAGCAGATGTTGCTTCGTACCACCATCTCCTGGTCACCCGCCAGGTGCAATCAGGTGCACCCCAATTCTCAAAATTCCAGATGCGGAAGGACAGAGACTTAGATGCATTTTGAGGAGCTGTTGAACAGACCAGCTCCACTCAATCAACAGACCAGCTCCACTCCACTTGAACAGACCAGCTCCACTCCACTCTGAAACTGGTGCGATTGGTCTCAATAGAGATATTCAGGGTGCTTCTTGAGGACACACTACATAGTGACTGCACCTGTTTCATGTAAAACTGTTTATTTGCATCTGATTTTTAAATCTCTGTGTTGTTATCCATGTCCTCACTGTATTGTCTGATTCACCGCCTTTTGCGATTATTTTAATGTTGTTTTATGCTTCTTCTTTTCTTTTTTGCTTTATTGTTAAATTAGTTGTGACATTGTAATGTGATTCAAATGTTTGTTATCAGGGCGTCCTTGAAAAAGAGAGCTTGCTCTCAATGGGTTTCCCTGAATAAATAAAGGAAAAAGAAAGAAAGAATCCAGCGGACATCCAGCCAGCTTAAAGTGACCTGCAGATTGCCTGTGATGTCCCTTCCAAGGAGGAGCTCCACAAGGCCATTAAACCACTGAGAAATGGGAAGGCTGCAGGGCCAGACAACATTCCGGCAGAAGCACTGAGAGCTGATGATGAGACAAGCTTTGGAACGCTATACCCTCTATTTTGAGACATCTGGGAGAGAGAGGAAGTTCCATCAGAGTGGAAGGAGGGTTGCCTCATCAAGCTCCCAAAGAAAGGAGATCTAGCTTCCTATTTCAACTACAGGGGAATAACACTGCTGTCTATACCAGGGAAGACCTTCAACAGATTGCTTTTATTTGGGTTGAAAGATGCTGTTGACCCACACCTCAAGGCCATCAAGCTGGTTTCCTTAAGAATAGATCCTGCACAGACCAGATTGCAACGTTGTGCGTCATTCTGGAACAGTCGTTGGAGTGGAACTCACCTATGTCAATTTTATTATATTTAATTTTATATGAAAAGGCGTTTGACAGTGTGGATAGGCAGACCATCTGAAAACTACTGAGACACTCAGTAGGGGTGCCTGAGAAGATCACTGACATCATCAGGAACTGCTATGAAGGGATGACCTGCAGGGTGGTACAGGGGCAGCAACTCGCCAATGCCCTCCATGTGAGGACAGGAGTGAGGCAAGGCTGCCTATTGTCACGTTTTCTGTTCCTGCTGGCCATTGACTGGGTCATGAAGACATCTCAAAAGAAATGGCATCCAGTGGACACCTTGGACACAGATAGCTTCTTAATAGTGTCACACAGGGTCTTCATGTTCCCATGTTGTGTTGCTCCCACTGCCAGAGCCATCCAGCGCCTCTATATAGCTCCTCTTATCTGCCCTTATACTTCTCCTGACTGTTCTGTTTGCTTCCGAGTACTCTACTTGGGCTTTTGCTTTTCTGGCCCGTGTGTGACTGTTATTCCTAGCTGCCTTCCTCTGTTTCCTCTCCTCTAGCCTTTTCAGGGTCTCTGCTGTCATCCATTCCTTGTGGCTATGCTTTGTCACAGCCCCTGTAGCCTGGCCTACCATGCAGGGCCTGTGTTGTGTGTTGTGTCTTGTGTACTCTTGTCTGTGTCCCCCACAGGGCCTATAGGTTGGGGAATTGGGGTGCAATCAGGTGCATTGGGAGCACCTGGCCACTGTTCCCAATGCACCTGATTGCACCCCAATTCCCCAACCTACAGGCCCTGTGACGGACACAGACAAGAGTACACAAGACACAACACAGGCCCTGGTAGGCCAGGCTACAGGGGCTGTGACAAAGTATAGCCACAAGGAATGGATGATAGCAGAGACCCTGAAAAGGCTAGAGGAGAGGAAACAGAGGAAGGCAGCTAGGAACAACAGACACACACGGGCCGGAAAAGCAAAAGCCCAAGTAGAGTACTCGGAAGCAAACAGAACAGTCAGGAGAAGTATAAGGGCAGATAAGAGGAGCTACATAGAGGCTCTGGATGGCTCTGGCAGTGGGAGCAGCAAAGCATGGGAACATGAAGTATGTATGACACTATTAAGCTGTCTGGAAAGTTCAGTAAACCTGAGAGACCAGTGAAGGATAAAGAAGGGAACACAGTTAGATGACCATGACTTCGCTGATGACCTGGCCCTTATTTCCCACACCCAACATCAAATGCAGGAGAAGACAAACATAGTCTCAGCCATCTCAACACGCCTTGGCCTCACCATTCACAGAGGAAAGAGCAAGGTCCTCGAAATAAACACAGACAGCGTTACCCCATCACACAAGAAGGTGAAGCACTAGAGAAGGTGGAGAGATCTATTTTCCTGTTTCAACTACAGGGAAATAACACTGCTGTCTATAGCAGGGAAGACCTTCAACAGATTGCTTTTATTTGGGTTGAAAGATGCTGTTGACCCACACCTCAAGGCCATCAAGCTGGTTTCCTTAAGAATAGATCCTGCACAGACCAGATTGCAACGTTGTGGGTCATTCTGGAACAGTCGTTGGAGTGGAACTCACCTATGTCAATTTTATTATATATTTAATTTTATATGAAAAGGCGTTTGGCAGTGTGGATATGCAGACCATCTGAAAACTACTGAGGCACTCAGTAGGGGTACCTGAGAAGATCACAGACATCATCAGGAACTCCTATGAAGGAATGACCTGCAAGTGGTACACGGACAGCAACTCGCCAATGGCCTCCATGTGAGGACAGGAGTTAGGCAAGGCTGCCTATTGTCACGTGTTCTGTTCCTGCTGGCCATTGACTGGGTCATGAAGACAACTACATCTCAAAAGAAATGGCATCCAGTGGACACCTTGGACACAGATAGCTTCCTAATAGTGTCATACAGGGTCTTCATGTTCCCATGCTGTGCTGCTCCCACTGCCAGAGCCATCCAGCGCCTCTATATAGCTCCTCTTATCTGCCCTTATACTTCTCCTGACTGCTCTGTATGCTTCCGAGTACTCTACTTGGGCTTTTGCTTTTTTGGGCCGTGTGTGACTGTTATTCCTAGCTGCCTTCCTCTGATTCCTCTCCTCTAGCCTTTTCAGGGTCTCTGCTGTCATCCATTCCTTGTGGCTATGCTTTGTCACAGCCCCTGTAGCCTGGCCTACCATGCAGGGCCTGTGTTGTGTGTTGTGTCTTGTGTACTCTTGTCTATGTCCCCCACAGGGCCTGTAGGTTGGGGAAGTGGGGTGCAATCAGGTGCATTGGGAGCACCTGATCACTGTTCCCAATGCACCTGATTGCACCCCAATTCCCCAACCTACAGGCCCTGTGACGGACACAGACAAGAGTACATAAGACACAACACAGGCCCTGGTAGGCCAGGCTACAGGGGCTGTGACAAAGTATAGCCACAAGGAATGGATGACAGCAGAGACCCTGAAAAGGCTAGAGGAGAGGAAACAGAGGAAGGCAGCTAGGAACAACAGTCACACACAGGCCGGAAAAGCAAAAGCCCAAGTAGAGTACTCGGAAGCAAACAGAACAGTCAGGAGAAGTATAAGGGCAGATAAGATGAGCTATATAGAGGCTCTGGATGGCTCTGGCAGTGGGAGCAGCACAGCATGGGAACATGAAGTATGTATGACACTATTACGAAGCTGTCTGGAAAGTTCAGTAAACCTGAGAGACCAGTGAAGGATAAAGAAGGGAAGAAAATTCCAGATGCAGAAGGACAGAGACTTAAATGGGTGGAGCATTTTGAGGAGCTGTTGAACAGACCAGCTCCACTCAATCCAGCGGACATCCAGCCAGCTTAAAGTGACCTGCAGATAGCCTGTGATGTCCCTTCCAAGGAGGAGCTCCACAAGGCCTTTAAACTACTGAGAAATGGGAAGGCTGCAGCTGCAGCACAACATTCCGGCAGAAGCACTGAGAGCTGATGATGAGACAAGCTTTGGATCGCTATACCCTCTATTTTGAGACATCTGGGAGAGAGAGGAAGTTCCATCAGCACGGACCAGATTGCAACATTGTGGGTCATTCTGGAACACACAGGTATCTATCTGATATCTGTTTGCTTCTATGTTGTAATATAACATGATATCTGTTTGCTTCTAGGTTGTAATATAACGTGATATCTGTTTGCTTCTAGGTTGTAATATAACGTGATATCTGTTTCCTTCTAGGTTGTAATTTATGTTTCATGTTGTCTCACCAGAGTATGTTTTTCCTTTCCCAATTGTTTTCCCAACCCCCATCCCTCTATCCCCACCCCCCCAGAAAGGGGTGGTGGGGGTGTCCCCCCCACTCTCGGCCTGCACCTTGTCGTGGTGAGTGGGCTTTAAACCAAGACAGGCCATTTAACCCATTAAAACCGGGAAAGCATCTGTGCATCTGTGTCATTTTGATTTTAGAAAAAATGTGGAGCTTTTTAACACTTCTGGGGGGGTCCCTGGCACAAACAAAAATCAGATGAGGGGGGGGGGGGGGGGGGGGTGTCAGTGGCCAAATATATATCAATTTGGGGGTCTTTGCCATGAAAAGGTTTGAGAACCACTCTTTAAACTCTGCTTCCAAAAACTGAGTGCCCTACATTGGAAAAAACGTTGTACACCTTTAGTATATTGTGATATAATTTGTATTAGTCATGCTTGATGAGTATCTGGCCGATTGCTTGAATTATGACTTCATCCCGATAATAGCTCCGATAATATATAATATTTTCTTTTGTCAGCTGTGATTCTCTCGGTTAGACACCGTTGTGTGGAGAACTATAGCACTCTCTCTGTTAGTATACTATCTCTGAATGAGATCCATTCAACTGGTCTTTTCTCTGCTGAAGACTTTTAACTTGACTTAAGTTCTATAAGCTCTAGTTTCAAAACTATTCACTCACTTATTAACCAATATATCACCAATATATAATTATTTTGCTATGATTCCCTGATTTCATTTGACATGAAAAAATGTTAGATCAGTGGTTCTCAAACCTTTTCATGTCAAGGTCCCCCAAAATGATATGTATTTGGACGTGGAGCCCCATCTCAAATATTTTGTTCCAGGGACCCCCAGAGGCAAATATTAGTTAAATTAGTTAAAAATGTTGTCTTAAAAATATATATATTCCAAGGTTTGCACAAATGTTCACAATTTTAAAAAAAATCGGAAACATTCTGCTATTTTTGAATAGCCAAAGTATAAAAGGTTAAAATTATTGTGACGCTATATTAGCACATTTTGCTGGGGACCCCCCGGACCCCACTTTGAGAACCAATGTGTTAGATGACTGTCTCCCAGTCAAATTTGGTCACATGGTTCGCCGCCGTCTCTCTCTCTCTCTCTCTCTCTCTCTCTCTCTCTCTCTCTCTCTCTCTCTCTCTCTCTCTCTCTCTCTCTCTCTCTCTCTCTCGAAAGCGATTGAATGGACGGACTTGACGTTGCTAGCGTATTGAAAAGCCGGTCGGTAGGCTACTTTTGTTTTTGCGGGAGTGGCCTGGTTGTTGATTTATATATTTTTTGCTGGGCGGGTTGGGCTCTGTGGTGGGGCAGGCAGGCGGGTTATGAAAGAAAACCTGACCCACCCATCACTAGTGTATAGTAGGGCTGAACGATTTTAGAAAAAATCTAATTGTGATTTTTCTGACCGAGTTTGTGATTTGATTCGCGATATATATTTTTTTAAGTTAAGCATCAGTTTAGTATTCACTGTATACGTTTAAAAAGTAATGGAACATTACCAAATGGCATACCATTCATTTATTGCTCTAGATTCTAATAAATAAGGATGAGAACTAAAATACATGAATTGAAATTGCAGTGATAAACCCCTGTTTGATATTATATGGCTATATTCATGTATGTTAATGTAAGTAGGTCGGTAGGTGGCTTATTGTCGGCATCAGCCGTGTAACCTCAGCTCCCAGTACTTACCGCACAACTTATCGCACCCAAGACGTGCTACTCATGCGCTGAGTTGAGGGTGCCCGGGATCGAACCGAGAGCTCTACCGACTGAGCTACCTGGACACAATCTAATCTATCTGGAAAAAATAAAGGTGAACATTTATAACTCAAATCTTTGCTTTTGGGGCGGTCCCTGGAACAAAACATTGTACAAATGTTCACTTACAAATATATATATTCTAAGATTTCCACACATTTTGATGATTTTTCAAAAAAAAATAGCATATCTACAAGCTCTAGTAGATCTGTTATTTTTTGAATAGCCAAAGAAGTTTGAAAATGAAACGGATGCGTTTCCGGTCTTCAGTGGTGTAAAGTAACTAAGTACATTTACTAAAGTACTGTACTTAAGTAGAATTTTGAGGTATTTTTTACTTTACTGGAGTATTTCCAATTTTCAGTACTTGTACTTCTACTCCATTACATCTCAGAGGAACATATTATACTTTTACTCAACTACATTTATTTGAAAACTTTAGTTACTAGTTACTTAGATAGATTTTGATTACCCACTTCAACCCTATATACATTTCGGCCATTTGAAAATAGCCGATCTACAAGCTCACAATGCGTCGCATTGTGAACTTGTAGATTTGTACTTGTAGCTATTTTCAAAAGATTTGTATACATTTTATACAATTGAAAACTTGTGAAACGAGACATTCTGCATAATGAGTTCATTCTTCTTTTCATACTTTAAGTCATTGGTTCTCAAAGTGGGGTCCGGGGACCCCCAGGGGTCCTTGAGGGAGTTCCAGGGGGTCCCCAGCTAAATGATTGATAGTTAGGGTCCAAGTGGACCTTTATGGGTCTCTAACTCTGAGAGCGTACAAATGGAACCAAATGGACCCGGGTCCATTTGGTTCCATTTGTACGCTCTCAAATTAACATTGATTTTGCAATATGAATCGGGGTAACAGAGATAGAAATGCCATTAAATGGGGGTCCGTAGGCTAATGCATGTCAAACTGGGGGTCCTTGAAATTAAAATGGTTGAGAATCACTGCTAGAGCTGTAAAAATCTTCTCTTAAAGGTGTCCCTGGCATATATTTTCAAATGGGGTCCGTGGGCTAAAAAGTGTTAATTTGGGGGTCCTTGACATGAAAAGGTTTGAGAACCACTCCTTTAAGTATGTTTTGATACCAATACTTTTGTACTTTTACTCAAGTACATTTTTAATTCCGGACTTTTACTTGTAACAGAGTATTTCTACATTGCAGTATTGATACTTTTACTTAAGTAAAGAATGTGAGTACTTTTTCCACCACTGCCGGTATTAAAGGGTTAATGTGTGATTTGTTGAAACCTGTAAATGTCAAGAGGTAATAGACACTAGTATGGTACTCCTGGTTCACTAGGATGGTGTTCAAGTCCCTGCGGTGTCCTGCTTATTGCATTTAGGTTAAAGGGATAGTTCAACCCCTTAATGACTCTTTTTTTCCTATCGATTAGTCACCCTATGGAGACTTGAATTGATGGATAGGTTTTAGTTTTTGTCGCATTCCTAAGCCAATAATTTGATGACCACCGGTGGGGGTCTGCGGCCAAATACAGATAATTTCGGGGGTCCTTGACATGAAAAAAGTTTGAGAACCACTGATATTATAGCAACATATGTTTTTTCAAAAAAAATGTTAGGATTTAGAAGACATTTGTTGAATCCCCAGAAGCAAAGATTTGAGTTAAAAATGTTCGCTTTAAAAAACGTATATTCAAATATTTGCACAAATTTTCACAATGAAAAAAAAAAGCAGATCTACAAGCTCATAGCGCGCTATGAGCTTGTATGTCTGTTTATTTTTGAATAGCCCAAAGACATCTTAAAATGACACACAGATGATGATACATATGCTCGTGTTGCTTTCTGGGTAAATACGTACCGTCTCTGTCGGGTGAAAACCTCATATGTGACTGGGTGCAATGCTTTAGGCCGCAAGGGGGCATTTTTCATTTGTTTTTACAGATTATTAATAGGATCCATTAAGACCGGCAGTAGGACTACTCCATACCTAGTGGATCTACAAGCTCACGACACCTTGCAGTGCGAGGCGTCGTGAGCTTGTAGATCGGCTATTTTCACAACGTTTTACTCTTTCTTACGTAATGTTTGACAATTTGGCCAATGCGGTTTTAAAAAGGTCTTAAAAAAAAAAGAAAAAAGTCCTTAAATTGTAACTTTATAAATGTGCAGACACCCTGTAAGCTATTCATCTGGGGACCCCCTGAGGGTCCCGACCCCCCAGTTTGGGAAACACTGCTTTAGAGGTACCAACGTTTTTCCCAAAACGAACTAACTAATTCACAAACAGACACACTCACTCACTAACTACTCACTCACTCACAGCATGGGTCAAAAACTTAACATTGATCTAAATGCATTGAACTAATAAAGTGCATTTTATTCAACGGTCTTTGTTGCCCTCGTGTGGACAAAATGAATAAAGCAAGTTGAAGTGGTCAATAAATCCAGTGTTCACTCAGTTATCAACCTATTAAAAAAGAGATGACACAATATGGCACTAGTTTATACAATGTAAGCTGTTAAAATCTACAAGCTCTGCATGGCTCATTGGATCTTGTTTAGTCGATACAAATATTTGTTTTAGCTCCTGCTCATTTGATTTAGCTATTTTGTCTCATCTGTTTAAGGAAATACTGTAGCTGATATATTGCACTTTTACCTTAGCGCTAGGTATACTCTTGGTTGCTTGTTTTTGCAGAAAATGCACTTAAGACTTCTGGTGATTAGTAGTTTTCGTCCCCTACCTATGTTGAATGCACTTATTGTAAGTCGCTTTGGATAAAAGCGTCTGCTAAATGACTGTAATGTAATGTAATGTCAAGGTTTTAGCAAAAGGTATAAGTATAAGTTCTGACTTAGCGTTAGTACTTCTGAGAAGAGCCCAAATTAGGTTAGCCTTATCTGACTGAAACCAAGCCATAGTGTATGGAAACAAATCCAGAATCTGTGAAATACGTTACATGATGGGGGTGCATTTCGCCTTTCCGACGTTAACGAACCCTATACCTAACCCTAACCCTAACCCTAACCCTAACCGCACGCGGAAGCCACTAGTCGGAGTGGCGAGATGTCGGAATGGAAGGAGCACCACGTTACATGGCACAATACGGTACACTTAGTTCTTGTAGTCGAAAAGAGCCATAGTTGTCCTCTGTACTAGTGTTTAATAACCTCATTCACATACCCTTTGTACTGGGCTCATGCCATACCATGTCTTTGTTTAACTCACTTGATTGTAAATAATGTACTGCTTATTGCTCTTATACTGTTCGTAAGTCATCTTATATTGCTGTGACAGCTTGACAATGTTGTAGGATACTCTGAGTACTATAACAAATGTTTTAGGGTGGGTGTAAAGGTTGACCGATTGACAATAAACAGAAATGCTGTTAAAACCCATGTTTAGTACTTGTGTTGATGTGAGGTACAAATGATACAATATGAACAACATCAACATGTAACACTATTATGTTCATTCACACAGTCCTCCAAGACTGCCTGCGAAGTTAGTCAAATGGAAGCAGCTGGGTAGTTACTGTAGGTGTGTACAATGTCCTCAATCAGTGTGTGTGTGTGTGTGTGTGTGTGTGTGTGTGTGTGTGTGTGTGTGTGTGTGTGTGTGTGTGTGTGTGTGTGTGTGTGTGTGTGTGTGTGTGTGTGTGTGTGTGTGTGTGTGTGTGTGTGTGTGTGTGTGTGTGTCGGGCTGCCCCGTGACAGTGGTATAGAATATTCCTCTGTATTGAAAAATAATTAAGAGCACACAATTTACTGATATAGTATATACGGAGTAGTTCCAACACACTCTTGAAGCAACAGATTTGGAACCATTTTCTAACATTTCAGTAGTGCTGTCACCTCTATCAGATGGTAGCATATACAAACTACACTGTTCATGCATCTTTCAAAGTATTATCTTGTACTATGTTAAAACTTGTACATTACTTGTTGTAGCACAGTCTGCCGCACAAACATTTCAATCACTGCACTTACATGTTTAAAGGCATTGTAGGGAACATTAAGCCTAAATTTAAAAAATATGTATATATATATTTTTTGCATTTTCTCCCCTCTATCAGCCACTATATAATGATGCTGGGGTGTTTTCCTTCATTGAAACACAGTCCTCTGTCTGAAATCCGTATTTTCCCTTCTGTTTATGTTCATGTTGTTTATGTCCGGGTCGTAAATTAACGCACGCATGTGCGTGTCCGTGCGCGTCCGTGCCCGTATCAACTTTTTACTTTCGGTTTTAAAACGCTCTCAAACTTCTTTTTTGAGGCACATAATTTACTTTTAAAAAATCGTTTGGATAGAATTTAGTTGTTTAGCTTCATATATGTGGTCAATTTATCATGAAAGAGCCTATTTAAAAATATAAATTCAGAGAACCGTAGGGTCGGGCATTTCCGCGAATTGTATCCGCATAAGGCAACCTATTTTGGGCATGACTCATTTAAAAAGTCCCCCCTGCGTCACCCCCTGGTGGTCGGGGAAAAGAACTGCTGGAGGGGCGGTGTTTGACAACAGTTTTTTTCTTTGATTATGTCTGAACTCCCTACAATGCCTTTAAGTATGTGTATATGAAAAATAAAGTAATAAATATAACAAAGTAACAATGTAACAAATAAAGATATACACACTCAACACTATGACACCCAATGGACTTAATGACGATTATAGCTTTAAATGCTTTTTTCTTTGATGCCCCTGCAGCACTTGTTTATTTGATGTGTTACTTTGTTACTTTATGATATATGCCTCATATTGCCTGTGTTCTTGCGTACAAGTGATTGGACCATGGTCATTGTCTTGAGATTTCAGCTGTAGCTGTAGGTGAACTCTGACCTTTTGTATAAAGTGAGTTGAATCTATGTGATATGAATGCTCTGAGGAAGGCTCATAGCCGAAACGCGTAAGCGTTCATTTATTGGTGTGTGTGTGTGTGTGTGCCAATAAAAAAAGTGGAAATGTGAGTAGGCCTGGAGACTTTGTCCTCCATTTAATTGACATTTTGGATGTGCTACCTTTTTTTAAATTCCTTCTTTTGATGTGTATACTGGACTTTGGGTCTAGCACTCCACTGAGGAAACCCATTGTTGATGCGCAACCTCTTTTTCTTATTTAGTGACAAATAAAGTCTTTGACATTTTGAAATCTTGAAGGTGACATCGCCTGCAACAATAACTTTGAAACACCAGAGGGCAGTGTGTATTGCAGAGTACAGTATTTAGATTATTTGTTTGTTCAAATGCTCACCCACAACAAGTTTGATGTTGTCTTTTTTTCCCCCACGTCACACTTAACTTAACTTACAGACATAAGAAAATTGACGGGATGCATGATTCTCACTTTGTGTACTCACTTGAAGTGAGTATTATAATGAGTAGTATACGATGACATTAAGGTTAATATTTTATATAAACAGGAGTGTATGCTAATAATTCTGAGACAGTCATAGAAACTGCATGACATATGTCATACCGTCGTACCAGCTCATTTTCAATGCATATTACTAGCTACAGCTACTGTCAGTCTGTGCCACAGAGCACATTTGTATGCAAGAGTTGCTTGTTAAAAGTATGCAATAACATTTAGATTAACGCTCTTGTCAAGCAGTGGTTCTCAAAGTGGGGTCCGAGGACTCCTCTGACCCCACTTTGAGAACCACTGCTTGACAGCGAGGACCCACTCCCCTGGTGGGTCCCTCCTTGAAGGGGTTCAGGGGGTCCCCAGCAAAATGTGTTAGCATCACAATCAGCTCAACCACTTTAACCCTATTATCGGCTATTTGAAAATCTTGAAGACAAATCTTGTATGGGTTCCCTTGCACCAATTTTTTTCAGATGGGGGTCTGTGGCCAAATACATATTCATTTGGGGGTCTTGATATGAAAATATTTGAGAACCGCTGATATAAAGTAATGCTGAAATAAAGGGGATAGGCAAGCATCAATCACAGTGAGAAGAGTCACTACAGATGCAGCTGCTTCAGAAATGCCCTGGGGCCAAAACAGCACTGAGCACCTGGAAGGGGTGGGGCACTGGGGGTTTCACCACCACCATCTAGACCAGCGTTTTCCAAACTCCATCATTTGGGAACCCCTGGTCTAGACACTGTCACACCGAAGAAGTGGATCCAGATATAGACCTCATGTCATGACAGAACATTGTGAAGAACCTCTCCTTGTGTATTAAGCCTGAGTTGTACTTTTTTTGCACATTGGTGTTGCACTGAAAATAGCAGATGTACAAACTCACACAACGCGTTGCAGCGCTTGTACATCTGCTATTTTCGGTGTGCGACACAACAGAGTATAAATCAGGTTTTAGCGGGCAGGACCTGAAGGACCTCATGAGAACAGTAGGAGGAGTGACCTTGTGGGGTGCTCACAGAACCAACACAAATTAATGGGTGGTAGAGTAGAGTGTGCGTAAAGAATGCCAAGGCCAAGCTCAATGGGACGGATCTATTTTACCTATAGTTGCAGGAAGGGTAAGAATGGCAACTAGCAGCTAAGGCGGCCGGGCGGTTGTTCTTGTTACCTTCTTCTTTGATCTTGACAAAGACCCTCCCTAAGGGTTCTCCATTTTCTATGGGGGGCTGTCTACCTGACCTGCAGTTTGCCTGACACGTCTCTTTCCCGTCTGTTTAATTGTTTGTTTCTTTAATCATTTAAGCTCTACATGTCGTATGACAAATAGCGAAAATAACCAATCTACAAGCTAGTAGATCTGCTATTTTTGCTGTCTTGAGATATTTTCAACAATTCTTATTTTTTTTCAATATTCATGTCAAAAATATGGACACTAGTTTGAAAGTGGAAAAGACACGTACAGCTGATGAGTTCATGGCCTGCAGCTGGAGGACTCACCTCTTCCTCATCAGGGCAGGGCACTGTTTTTAAACATACCTATATATCCAACTATCACTCATACATGATAGTGCATTCATTCAATCTCATAAGCAAATCAAATCCCCTCATTCAACCCATTGAGAATGAGGCTATCAAAGAGATGGATTCTGTCCCTATTGCCACCTCTCCATCCCTGTAGTTCACTCAAGCTGTGGATAGTATTAAAAATGCCTAATCATTCATCAAGATTATGATGAAAATAATATAAATAAACCACAAAACCCCCATCATGTCAGAGGATAAGTGATGTGGGTGTGTGTGTCAGAAGAAATAAATCAGTCCAACGCTTTCTGTTTTTTGTCTCTTTTTCTTTTTTCTTTTCCTCATAACTTTTGTCAAGTAATCATTCACTACAGACTAAGCCATTTTCACCATGTGTGTCTGTGTCTGTGTAGTGGCCCTCTGACATCCTCAGTGGTGTTATGAACTTGTCTTGAACTCACTGACCTATCACTGCTGCAACACTATCGATGTAGATGGAGGCGTGCCCGCTTATCTCTTTTGTATGATTAGCCTACAGCCTATAGCCTGTAGTTGGGTATATTTACTAAGAGAAAGAAAACATTGTACTTATGTCAGTTGAGGAATGTAGCCTAACTAAGTAGCGTACTTACAATTTTGAGGTACTTTTACTTTACTTGACCCTGTGAATTTTTTGATACTTACCTATTTGAAATATTGAACTTTACTTAGCCTTCTAATTACTTTGCAGATTTAGATTCAACATATACTTTAACTGATAAATGATGATGTATTATTAGGTACCCTGCAGCAATAATAAGTAATTAAAACCACCCCCACCTTTACAAGCTGCAACATTAAAGTGATGAACACGTGAATATAGCCTATATACAATCCAATAATATGATTGTGAAATGAACCATTCTACATAAGAGTAGGCTACTTTGGTAACTACTGTAACTTCAACTCAACTGTAAGCTCCCATCATCCAGGAAAGGAAATAAGAACAGAATATTTTGAAGCCAATACTCAAGTAACATTGTGAATGCAGGACTTTTTTTTACAGAGTAATTTCAACATTGTGCTGTATAGCTATAATAATAATAATAATAATAATAATAATAATAATAATAATATATAGATATATAATATAATATATATATATATATAATAGATTGAAGAGAGACATGGAAACGGAATAGATTGATGAGAGAGAGAGATGGAAACAGAATGGATTGATTGGACATCTCAACCTATTGCCATTATTGATTGAAAGAGAGAGAGAGAGAGAGAGAGAGAGAGAGATGGAAATTGAATAGATTGAAGAGAGAGAGAGAGAGAGAGAGAGAGAGAGAGAGAGAGAGAGAGAGAGTAAGACATGGAAACGGAATAGATCGAAGAGAGAGAGACATGGAAACGGAATAGATTGAAGAGAGAGAGAGAGCAAGAGAGCCATGGAAATGGAATAGATTGAAGAGAGAGTGAGAGACATGGAAACGGAATGGATTGAAGAGAGAGAGCCATGGAAACGGAATAGATTGAAGAGAGACATGGAAACGGAATAGATTGATGAGAGAGATGGAAACAGAATGGATTGATTGGACATCTCAACCTATTGCCATTAACAGGAATCGAACTCTCAACCTTCGGACTAATAGGCTGCAACACTACCTATAGTGCTATAGCTTTGTCCAGGCTGATGTTGTCTGTTGAAGATCATAAACTCTTGCCTTCTGTCATGAACCAAGCCAACACTAAGATCACTCGTTCACAAACCATTTACCAATAGAGAAATTGTATGTCTCCTCGCAACCGAAAACAGTGAAAGCAGCCGATCTACAAGCTCAGAAACACGTTGCTATCTGAAAAGTTTTGAGATTGTAGATCGGCTATTTTCAGAATTGAAAAAACGTACTCTCAAATAAGCATTTCAGGTTATCTTTACCATTTGCACATGCATTCATTGATACAGTCATGTTGTTTGCAATTCAACTTAAATGAAGTCTGCATCAAGTGAGGCTTGAACCGGCAACCTTGCGATCGTGAGGCACTTATTTAAGGGAGACGCCATTGGACCAACAGACAAGGACCTGTGAAAAAGGAGATCACACAGATGATACAGTTTCACGCAAATAGCTGAAAAATCCGGGGTTTAAGTGTTTTTCAAACTGCTCAAAATTGCGGACAATCTAAGGGCGGAGCTTACTGGTCAAAGCGATACATGTGTTCCTCATGAGTCAATGCACAAGTTTAAGCAAGTTTCACGACTTTCGGCCAAACAAGGCATGACTTATGCCTGTTTAAAGTTTGCATTTTCAAAAAATTGCTATAGCGCCCCCCTTTGGCCAATTGGAGTAAGATTGGTTTCAGTGATATTTGGAATGACCCTCTACATTTCTGCAAAGTTTCAAAGAAATGTGAGTCTGCATGTATGTTTTAGGCGCAGATGAATAATTTTCATAAAACTGCAATAGTTAAAATCTATGGAATCCTGGGATTTTTGAGCAATTTGCACGAAACCTTTTACACATGAACTTTGGACCTATGCCGACATAAAATAGGGAGCGGATTTTCCATAAGTGAAAAAATGCAGAAGTTAGGTGCCAATGACTGTTTTTCATATAATTCAAAATGGTGGGAGATCTAAAGGTCAGAGGTCAAAAGTCAGAGGGTGAAAGTTGTTCAGCATGAGGAGACGCATATGTGTATCCAAGTTTCGATTGTGAGAATTATTTCTTGATCGTTTTTCATGACCATCTACCATATGGACGAGTTTCGTAAAAAGCGACAGCACGGTTCAGCCAGAACTGCGAAAAGTGGCAGAAGTGACGGAATACTGCCAATAACAAAACAGGTCCAGAGCTGAGCTCTGGCCCCGTAAAAAGAAAAACAGCCAAAAACATTCATCAGTTTATGGATTTTATAAATAGAGTTGGAATCAAATTAAATTTAGCTGATGTAAAATATTTGCTCAACTGTTATTTATATAGGTTTAGACTACATATACCAGGTTTGTCTATTTGATTTCCAGATAACTTTGCACTTTGTACAGTAAGTCACTCTGGCTAAATTGTCTTACAAATTGTTTGTATGTTGAAAGCACAGAAACCATGCTATCTCTGCAACTTCTTTCCCCATGCTGAAAGAAGATAAGTGGTGATTAATTGATTTGATTGATTGATTGATTGAATACTTTATTAGCAGTTTGCAAAAAAAAAGCACAGGGAAGTACAGTTCAATAAAAGGTCTGTAAAGAGGTCCTTTGTAGTCAATTCATCGAAACATTTAATGACAGACACATATACAATATGCAAAACATCATATAGCTGAAGAATTGCTCTATATGAGGGTTTGTATGAGGTGAAGTTCTTGCTTGTGGGAGTGGGAAGTGAACACTGAATTTAAAGTTGTACTGTTTAACTTAATTTAGTATTTTTTGCTCTTTCCAGGGTGCTTTTGCTGTCACATTTGACATGTAGAACATTTGGACAACATGCAAATGGTAAGTAGTCCTGTGTTAGCCGCAAGCAACTTGGATGCTATCACTTCTATCTGCATTCAGCACCTAAATTGCAATACACTCCATTGACAGGCCATTCATGAAACGGAAAAGTCCTATCTGATTGTCATTGTATTAAACAATGATAAAGTCCCCAATATTGCACCTGTACAGACAGCTTGGGTTATCCTTTAATACTTTAATCCGGTGGATTTTTATGAAACAAAGACTTGACAAAGAGGATAACACAAGCTGTCCTTACAGGTGCAATATTGGGGAGTTTATGTCATTTAATACAATCAATTTCTGTTTCATGAATGGAATGGACTGTCAATGGAGGGTATTGCAATTTAGGTGCAGATAGCATATGGCATCTAAATTGCTTGCGGCTAGTCCTGTGTATGGTATACAACAGCCATTGTTAACCATAATCAATGTACATGACTGAACCATTAACTCTCCACAGTAATCGCCTACAAAGCTTGTGGACCAAGTGGCCTCACACCATACTTCGTGTCACCTGGCGTTCTTCACAGCCACTACCAATAGCCTTCTCCAGCCCCACTGGACCGGCAAGAGATTCTGCTGATGGTGACGGTTTTGTTGCTTCCTTGTTCAGCAACATTCCTACTGGTTATGGAAGTTATCCCAATAGGCCTAGTAACAATCCTAGCTATCAGCAACAGAAGCCTAGTTACCAGCTTACAGATAAGGAACCCATTTACCAGACCAAGAAAGATATGTGGGATATTGCCACTCCTGAAAGGCTGCAAAGCAGCTATCAGCCAGGGCATCCAACAGCCATCCCCCATAACTTTGTTGAGCAATGTCCCTACCAGGTCTGGAAGTTTTATACCTGGGAACCCTGGTACTCTGAGAGGTGGTCTGGTGGAGGTGTGTCTAGTAATACTCCTAAGCAACAGCAGCCCGTTACCAGGTTACTGAGACAAGGCATGTTTACCAGAGCAAGAAAGGCGCTTGTGTCATAGTCATAAGCTCTATTCATAACAACAAATAACAGGCCAGGATGAAGTGGTAAGTGGCTATAATATTCAGATTGTAATTGGATAGCTGAATGACACTCTCACATGCACATTATAGCCTGCTTGGAAAGACAGCAAGGCTTTACCTTATACCTACAGTATAAAGAAAACATTTCCAAAAATAAATGTCAATTTGTAGTACTTGTTCATCATTCAAGGACTGTCTCACATTTTATGCTTTTCTTTGTCCTTCCCTTGAACATTTGCTGGTGTCTCAAATAATCCACTACGAAGCAAGGCCAGACATGAGTGGTGTGGACCGTTCCTATGTTAGATGCAGGTTCCTCTTCTGGAATCCTACGGACATCTACTGATTCAAATTGAAAATCTTCTTCTGATCCGTCCTTGGCTTGTGGTTGGTCCCGAGGGATGGAGTTAATGTGCAGATCAAAAGGATTACCTGAAATAAACTATTGTTAACATGAACAAAAATAACCATTAGCCATCAAATACACTGTCATTTGCTGTCTCTTCTATGCTCCAGACTGTACAAAATGCTGCTGCTGGACATTTAATAAAACCCGGGCGAAGAGACAATGTTAGGCCTACTTTACTTTAATTGTGTTTGAGTCCCTTAATGTTTTTTTCATTCTGTTTGCTGATTATTTTATTTAATTTTTAGTTTTATGTAACACTCTTTATTTTGTGCTATTTAAATAAATAAATAATTATTATTTTAGTAATACTGCATATCAGGCACCAACTAATTGTCAAAGCAATGGACAGCTGTTCTCTTACATCTCTCTCTTTTTTAACACATTATGTTACTAATAAAACATCTACACTTATTTATTTATGGTATTTATTTGATTATTTTCAAGAAAAGGTTAATAGATTTAATTGTGTAACTTACCCCATTCTGGTCTTGAGGGAACTCTTCAGAAAACAAACCATACAGAGGAAGAGACTAGCAGGATTAGCATGTATGATAGAGACATAGAGGAACAGGACAGCGATAAGCTTTGCATCTTGCTTCCAACTACTCATGGTCTAATATCCATGTCATTCTTATATATACTTACACTAGATTTGAATACAATGATGCAAACTAATAGCTAATTAGTATATATGGAAAAAGCCCTCTAAGGTTTTCTTTTATGGCATTATACTGCATTATCAATTATGAGGTCATATTTTGATGCCTGCACTTTAGTGATTTCACTTCTGTATTTCTACATGCCTCTCTGCTCGTAGCTATGTTCATTCTTCAGTTTTCATTGAACAAATTTAATGAACCTATTGACTTTGTCTCATATGGCTCGCAATTTATATAATACGCTACATGAATCTAGTTGCCGTCATTTTGGAGATTAAATAAGGCCTATGATTCTCAAGTATTCAGAGTTATTATTAATTATAAAATAGTGGGTGATGCTTGCATGCATCTGATAAAGAGCACACACAATGTTAAAGGGGCAAATGAAAATGGTCTTGGGAGGGATTAAGAGCTGAATACACCACATGGGGTCTTCATATTGTAAGCCCACCAGGTTGTCTATAAATGTTATGGAGTAAAATCATGTTTGGCATCTATAGCCAACATAGAAGTCCATCCTTATGGAGGCAAATGTATTTAACAGGCTTTGATGTATGTTTACCACACTGGGCCAAATTATGTTTGGCTTTATTAGCAATCAAGTTTTGAACCCTAAATAGTATACACACAGGACTAAATATGGATTCATTTCTGTTCCTGGATAGGCTGTTTTGATGAATGCACAAAGGGGCCAGCACATTTAATGCCAGGCTCTCTGTTAATTAGTTTGATGACATCACTGTTCATTATGATTCAAAGGCATCAACACAATGCATGCACTTAGAGCTTTTGTTCACTTTGGATGTCATACGGTAATAGCAGAGTACTGGTGGATGCAGCTCTAATTAGTTAATTTATACTCTGCCATATAATTGGCTGTGTGTGTGTGTGTGTGTGTGTGTGTGTGTGTGTGTGTGTGTGTGTGTGTGTGTGTGTGTGTGTGTGTGTGTGTGTATGGAAAATGTGAATAGGTGGCGGAAGAGGGTTTACATACAGACTGTGCAGTATGTGCTAGGCTAGGGTAGGCCATGTTTAATGAATTTAACTGTGGCCAGTTGTCAAACTAAACCCAGACTTGGTGGAAGCATTTGTGAAGAGGATGTTAAAAACTGCTATAAGTTATCAGCAATATCTTCAACCATATGCAAAATGGGAAACTGACAGTGTAGAATCTGTGAAGATTTGAACAGCATTTCAAATCACCTTTTAGAGTAGAAGACTAACTTTCATGAATATCCATGTCTGAAGGCACCACTGCTGTAAACAGTGTTGTTGTAAGTAGGAATAAACACAGAAGCAGAAACCCGGGAGGAAGTGGACTAAGAAAGGGGAGGAGGAAAACCAAATTCCTGTTTCTACACAAAAAAGGTGGTGCCCTCAGGCAAAAACAAATATTGTGTGTGTGTGTGTGTGTGTGTGTGTGTGTGTGTGTGTGTGTGTGTGTGTGTGTGTGTGTGTGTGTGTGTGTGTGTGTGTGTGTGTGTGTATATATATATATATATTTATACACACATTTCTTTTTTTCGAAATTGGTATGAGAATTTGTAAATACAATTACTTTTTTTTAAACTTCTTGTATAATGGTTTTGTTCATTTTAGTTTTTTGCTTGTATTCTACCAATCTGGGAACCCATCGCCAAATGAAAAGGAAAAACAGCACCCTCTGCTGAATCTGTTCTTGAGAGATTAGTATTCTACAGATGAGGGTGTTTGTGTATCTTGGCTGTGTTTGTTTACAGCATATCTATAATGTATTGTAATATACATACAATACTTTCTATGGGTAACATACACTGCATAACATTATAATGAAGTGTTAGTCTGGGTTCTGTTTCACACAAATGCACTGTACAGCACAATTTCATTTTAATCCGACATTTAATTTCACACAAACAAATCTCACATTTATAAAACGTTTTTCAATACGCTCATTTTATTTAGTGTTTCTATGTGGCTCCTGAATACCACTTCATATATTTAATAATTATGTATATATACACACATATTTATTAACAATTTGTTTGAATTTAGGCAGATTCCAATTTAAAAAAGAAAAGACAAACATTGGGTAAATTTGGGATCAGTTCATTTATGATTCATCAAAAAGGTAACAGTTGACTTTTAGGAACAATGAAGGTGTACAGTATAGAAGACATGTGTGACATACTGCAGATAGGCAGCATCTAGTGAGTGGAACTAGGGTGGTATAACGTAGGTCTCGATCAACTCTACAATACATGGAAATTGTATCAATAATTAGCGAAGAAATAAAGCTGGAATGTTATACGCTGGCATTGGTTCCCCTCCTTAAAGCCCTTTGTTGAACAAGTGCTTAAACCTAAACAAAGTAAAGTTCACATGTAAATATATAGTCAATATATATGTGAACGTTATTTGCTTTGGGAACACTCCACAACATGAACAGTAAAGTTACATTGCAGGAACAAAGAAAAAAACAAAAGCCATATACTTTACCGATAACAGGCAACATAGCCAGCATATCTATTTGGGGTTATTGCCTGGGTTTTCAGTACTTGCCAGTTAGTAATAATGGACAGCATATAGGTTATCAGAACTGACTCATTACTAAGGCAATGGTTGCATGCCTGTCAGCTTCCCCAAACTCTCAGGTTCACACCAAAGCCAAACATCATAACTTCACTGATTTTTGGCATCAGTATTTGTCAGAAACAATTTAGGACTAAGCAAATAGGTTCACGCTTTCTTTCCACCTGTGCAAATGTGGAGTTCATTTTGAGATATACAGTAGGTATATTATCTCATGTTCCTAAGCTATTCAAAAGAGAAATTTGAAGAATGTTATGTCCCTTCCTATTCCAAACATACACACTACATTGTATGTGTGTATATACAAATATATGCACATATACAGTACATACATATATGGTGTGTCATGCAAATTCATTAAAAGAAAAAAACAAGACAAAAACAAATTGATCCATGAAGATGAGTTAAAGTGAAATAGTGACCTTAAAATCAAAGATCAAATTGCTATCAGGAGCTTGAATGGCACCTGCTGTTTGATGTGAAGAGTGCACACTACAGTTAAAAGAAGAGCCATCTCAATGTAAGGCAAAAACTGTTTTTTAAAACACGTCCTCGTGTTTTAAAAAGCTGTTAATCTGTATAAACATGGAAAGACATAATAGTATCCACATTATATTGCTAAAGAACAAACAAATAACCATTATGAGATTAAAAACCCACTATTTGTCATTACATGATTAACTTACACACCAACTGACCTTTAATATGTGCTATTATTCCTGAGTTTGCTCAACTTGACAAACTGGATAAAGCTTAAGATAAAATGTTAGACTTACCACATTACAAGGTAAAAGAAGCAGCAGAAATATACAACATATTTGTCATATTCTATCAGAGTGTCATTTACTGTGGGATCACATATTAGAGAACGTAGACATTTCATAAAAACTGAAATGTAGCCTTAAAACAAGTTGATAAAAAGTTGAAGTAATTAAAAAATTATGATGACAAACATTCCCTCTCCATTGGCATGTTGTCATTACCAACTGCTGATTCAGCGAATTACAAAAAATGACTTCCAAGTATTGAACAATGAATCAGCTCTTTAGAGTACCACACATAGAGAGACAAGGTTTCCCTTAGAATCTTGACTGATTTCTTCCCGACAGCTTCACCACCACAAAATACAATCCGTTTAGCTACACGACTTATTTGCTCTTTAACACCAGGCTTCATCAAATCCTACTATCCATTATTTGAACAGCACTTTTACAGCATTATTACTGAGACCATATGGTGGCCCATAAATTTTGTTCAACACTAGTGGTTAGGTCAGGTGGAGTGAATTTGGAATAAGTACATTAAGGGAAGTGAGGCATACTGTTGGTGCCAGTGTGTGTGCCTGCAGATAAGTCAAACACTTTGACTTGGCTAAATTTAATGATTGTGTTTTAGTACAAAGATGCAGGCCTCCTGGGACATTGGGGTAAGAAATTGTGTTACTACCAGCCAAAGTGGCAAGTGTTTTCTTTACCGCGAATCTATAGACTCCTCTAAACTGTAGTGTGATAACACCATGCCATGCGGCCTGAAAACCCCTTATCAAGTAGGACCAAGTGATCTAATCACAGCCCTCAGACGCCCACTTCACCCCTACCAATGAGCTGAGCAGTGTCATCATTGGTGGGGGGGCTGTCCTCTACGTCCACCTCGTCCGTTTCCGAGTCTGTGTCCTCATGGGGGGAGTAGTAGCCTTCGTAGCCCAGGATGGAGGAGTCGCAGTGAGCAGGGGAAGCTAGGCACTGGGCAGTGGTTACTGTTGTGGAGGTGGTGGCTGAGTAGGCCCCTGGGCTACCAGTAGGTGATGCCGGGTTGGAGGGGCGAAGGAGTGGGGTACGCTCCGAGTCTGCTTCGCCTTCGACTCCGTCCTCCTCCCCACTTCGTCCAACGTCCTCCTCAGAGTCGGATTCCGAGCTTTCTGGGTTGTGCCGTGTGACACGCTGTTTGCACACTGGACACGTCTTCTTTGTTAGTGTGAGCCACGGATCTACGCATTTGCAGTGATAGGCTGTAAAGAGAAATAACAATTGTGGGAAATGTGGGATAAACCTAGCTGCAGACACAAATAAATGTAATATAGCCCCCCATATTAAGATAACCAAAATCCCAGACCATATTAGCCTGGTTCCATACCATAGACCCCGCCCACTCTCTGAGTGGACTGTCTCTTGGTCTGGAGTTGTAAATGGGAACCTAGGACTTCTACGGTACAAAATGTATTGTCCAATGAGAGTCGGAGGTGGGCGTGGGGATCCCTTAGGATTGGTTTAGGGAAACTCTAATCCCCTCCCCCTTGTAATCGCCTACGCTGGAGCCAATGTCAGACTGAAGCGCCACGCAGCTTCAGGCTGATAATCAGGCTAAGACCATATCACAGCGTACTATCGATATATTAATATACTGAATTACAAATAATCATGTTATCAAATCTTGCACTATTTGTTTTAGTGTTTTTCTACTAGAAGTACTTAAACTCCCATAGCTGAGAACAGACACATACAGTACACTTATACACAACATGCATACAGATGGAATTTCAAAATTACCATGTGAACAAGGCAAAACCCGCAGCTTATCTCCCTCTTCATACTCATCCAGACAGATGGCACAGACATCATAATCATCACCTACCAGACAACAAATTAGAAATGAAGTATTACCGCATTTCACAAATCACATCATTATTATTTCATGGAACTGGCAAATTAATATTTTAGTAAACTTCATCGATGCAAAGAATGCTTTTGCAGCCAAATGTATGTCTGTATTTGAATAACTATTAACTGTTCATTATACCAATATTTCACACAAAGTCCATTTGCATTCACTCATTCATCAGCAAAGAAGAAAATCTGATTACAAGAATTACTGTCTCCCTGCATTCCTGAGAGAACGCATATTACAAGACTTAGAATTCCTGTCTCCCTTCATTCCTAAGAGAATGCATTGTTTATCACATACAGTGGATGACCTAAAAGAGAATTCTTTAACATGAGATAGTAAGATAACCCTTGTGGACAAACTCGTTGATGAGTCAAAGAGCAACTATCTGGAATGCATTACTCAATGTAATAATTGTCTTGCAAAAAAAGTTGTTTTTAGCATAGTGAAGTTACATTGTTTTGAGATGCCTGATCAGGGTACAGCCAGGGAGTAATTAAATATACAGCAATTTCTTGTCACCTTTATTAAACTTATGGATTGGTATCCGCTTCAGTTGTTCCTTCGACAGCCGGTTTTTCCTCATTCTTTTTCTGTACTGTACACAACGTATAACCTGAAGCATGTGCAGACAGAAGACATGTTATTGATGCCATGATGACAATGCCAAAATGACAGTGGCTAACACATTTTTTCAGTGATGATAAAAGGTGTCACATTTAGTTTTGGGAACAGAAGTTTGTCCACTGAATCAAACAAATCTTATTTTTAATACTAAAGTGTCCCAAAAACAAAGCCATACAGCCATGCCCTAACAAAAATACTTTTTGTAGTGGGTGATACAACTTCAAATCAATATCACAATTATTTCAAACTTTTGCCTCAATTACAATTAATGAACGGTAATTTAAAAAAAAAGGTAAAATAGCAGATCTACAAGCTGCGACACGTTGTGAGCTTGTAGATAGTCTCTTAACTATTTTTGCACGCCACAATTGTACAACAAATTACTGTACAATACACTGGTTAATCAGAATAATCGATGAAAGAAAATCAAAATAAAAAAAACATTTTTGGGGGTTAATTTGTTGATATATTAAAACACATTGCCTGCCAAAGACGTTTTAAAACGTCTTTTAAAATACACCACTTGCCTGACAAGACGTCTTTAAAAATATATATATATATCTTTTACGTTTTTAAATGTTTTCGTTATTCACAACGAATTAGGAGATAACAATTTCCAAAGATTTGCTGCTCCATTCAATTCAATGTTAAAAAATGGCAGAGGCTACAGGCTGTTCTACAGAAACTCTGGCAGTCAATGTGTTAAGACATTTAAAAATATATCTATCTATATCATTATTTTTGTTAATTGCTCAGTCCCACAGTGGAAAAAAAAAACTTACCAAGATGACAACCATCACAAGAATGATCATGCCAACCACTCCAGTGAACGGAATGAGATAGTATGAGAGTGGAAAAGCAAACTCTGGCTTGAGAATCACATAGGCCCTGCACACCAAATAGACAACCATCAGGTTTGGACAGGGACATCACTTCAAAACTACTTAGTATTTAAAAAAAAACGAAAAATGCATTATTTGCTTACGTTTTGATTTGAACACATTTTGAAGGGATAAATATAAATTAAGCCTTCCAATGTCAATCATAATAACAATGTTTTACTAGAATGTAATTAAATAATAAATCACTGCAAGCCAGGATACAGTATTGTGTCATTACAGCTAAGGGGGGTGTTCTAACTGTGATATGATACCATGGCCTGGAGTGTGCTATAACTTAAATATAAAACCATGATCAAAATTGGAAACATGAAAAAACACACGTCATAATCAAAAGTAGTTCCCAACTGCTTGTACAAAGCGGTTGCTAAAAGTTTGTTAGTCTCATTGTACTGTTATCCTTTGCTGTTATAGAAATCCTGCAAAATGTCACTAAATCACATCTTTGATGCAGTTTGAAGATTTAAAACACCCTTTTCCTGAAGCCAGTCATCCAAGCATTTGCTGGCCCTTTTCATTTGCTTGACAGTGTTCACTTTCACACTCCCTTGATTCGCCTTGACCTACAGTAAGTAGCCTGATATTTTTACTGCGTAGCTCTGCAGGAGTCTGGCCATCTAGAAGAGGGTCTGTCTGTCCGGAGTTAATCCCTCAAACAAACCGTTTGACCAGCTGTGGCCAGTAGGCCACAGAAGTACCTTCACAATTATTATTTTTCCTCATACATTTTGTATATTTATGAAGCTTTACTTTTATAATGGAAGTCAAAGGGGCTCTGACCGAGCTGAAACCGTGACCAAATTTGGAGTCATATGATATCGATATGACGACTGACATCATAGATGACTGATGTCATCAGTTCCCATGTGAATCCCGACATCCACATGATAACATTTTTACGTTAGTCGCAAAGTACAGAACTGTACTAAGATATTAGACTCCATAGCCATGGTATATGGTCATTATACGAACACCTATCAACTAATCAGATTGTGTGATTTTACGTTTTACAGCAGGACTTTCACTTACCCTGGTTCCGGAATGATGAAGTTCCTGAGAATTTGGGAGGCATAGAAGCTGGTAAATACTGAGGGAATGAAAATCGTCTCTGCAATGGTGTCTGCAAACAAATCCAGGAAAATAAAGAGTGGTTATAAAACCATTAGACAGAACTTAGATGGTAGGAGTTATCTTATTCCAGGAAAAAGTTTGTCAAAACTTTTAGAAAGAAGCCTAACCGTTGCTGAAGTTCATACTAAGCAGAGTGTCTGAATACATGTTGTGAACAATTGCAGCACTGAATCCAGCCTGCTGTGCATTAAGTACCTGAAAAATAAGCCATAGTGTTATTCCAGTGTAAGTTGTATAATATGCAAAGTATTTAAGCAGAATTTCACCACACTTATGACTGACCTTTATGTCAAAATTGCAATCGTAGCGTCTTATGAGAGCTATGAATTTAGTAACATTGGCAGCACTAGTTGGTGGCAGTGGAGGTGGAGGTTCTATTGCTGTGCAGCCATTAAGTGGACGGGATTCCACCAACAAACCCTTTAGGACACAATGACAATGAAAACAATTATATTTATATGACAGATCATATGCCAAATGCTTTCTGTGTGTTTATTTCTTAGTTACTCCATTTCTCCACTCCTACCATAAGTCCCTCTTTGGGGAGTGCAGATCCAAACAAAGCAGGAAGGTCCTCAAACAACATAGAGGTCATATTGCTATAATGCTAAAAGAAAGAAAATAAAAAAGTACAAATTATGTAATTATGCCAGAAAACAAATGTGTTTAATTCTAATTGGAAATAAAGGTAATGCAGCGTATATATATGAGATTACTCACCGCATAGATATAGGCATGTGTGGGTGAGGGTGCCAGTGTGCAGCACAAGGCCAGTGTTAGGACACTCAATCGAGCTCCCATGCACCACACCATCCTTGCTCACTGGTGGTTGCACTTCACTGTGAAGAAGGATGCAATTACATAAGAGAGGTATCTCTGAGCAAAGGGATGATTAATAAGAGACAGTACTATGAGTTTTAATTCATTAACAATTTCTTGACAGTGGCTGTCAGGGTTTCAGAAGACATAAAGACGCAGATGACTTTGCCAAGATCTATTGATTGATTGATTGAATACTTTATTTAGAAAGACATGGTAAAAGTACATGGAAGTACAATTCACAATACAAGGTCCTCTAAACTGGATCACTCATAAAAGCACTTGGCTTATTTAAAATGAGATTCCTGTGCACTCAAAATATGATGACATTTAAGAAGACATACAAATATACACTACTACGCAGTACGTCATACAATCAGCTTACAGGTTGCTGGTATGAAAAACAAGAAATATGTACAATAGACCGTTTTAGGAGGAGGGGAGGGGGGGGGGGGTTAAGACTTTGACAGGGGCCAATTTGGAATTACAGCCTCCTGAAGGTGATTCTTTGGGGCAGTTTTGAAAGTGAGTAGGGTTTTACACTCCTTTACTCCAAAGACTCTAGACAAAAGGACATACTTTACCAAAGACTCTAGTATTGTTTACCTTTGACACAATTACTTATTTATTAGTGGCAGTTGTATGAAACACACTCCATATTCCAGTGACCGTTTAGGATGCAAAAATGTCCCAACTATTTAAAGAATAAACATAGGCTTTTGCATTTTCAACCTTAAAACAGTAATACTTAATATTGCACAACTTCAACAAACAATGCATGCTCAGGCGTGCTCATGTTTAGGATTCATGGGAGTGGTTAAGAAGTTACCAATTTGACTAAACAAAGTTACCACATCTTGTAAACAATGAAGTTTACACACTGAGTGTGTTGCCAATGTGTCTGCTTATTATAAGCGACTTTGGGCTTGTTTTGCTGTGAAGTCGCTTGTAAATATTGGTAGTTGCAGGCTGCGTTTTATTGGGCTTGTTTCTAAAGTGTTATTTGGACTTGTTAACTAAATGTTGTTTAAATCAGTGGTTCTCAAACATTTTCATGTCAAGGACCCCCAAATTAGTATGTTTATTTGTCCGCAGACCCCCACCCCCCTTCTGAAAATATTTAGGGCCAGATAGATCCATACAAGATGCGTGTGGATTTGAAAATATTCCAAAACGTTCACTTTTTTTCTTTGAAAATAGCCAATGATGTACTTAGGGTTAAAGTGCTCATGAGGCCAATAGTCGCTTCTTTTGGACTTGTTTTCATAGACCTGGATGCTTATTTCTCTCGCAAAATCTAGCAAAATTGCCTATACTCTTTGATGCTTGGGGCGAGAACAAGCCATGTTGAGGAAAACCAGATTATTGAGGTTGTGTGCACATATTGAACATGAAATGATGGCCTACACCCGTTTAACTTTCATCTGTCACCAGTAAATATTTCAACAACAACATTTCGTTTTAAACCCCGTTTTAAAAACACAATATTTTGTATTGACGACACTCCAGCACCGTCTCGAAAACAAAACAGTAAACAAAAACACATGTAGCTGCTACACACCTGAATGCCCTCGGGAGATATCGCGGATATTGTAAGTTGTCCACGTTATTAGATTTCTTACATATCGTTATCGAAGAAAGGGCCGATATATTCTCTGATACAAAATCTTCTTTTTGTTGCGAAATGCGAATCCACCCTGCAGGTGACGAACCGGATTAACACTGTTAGCTAGCGTTAAATTGGACTAGCTAGCTACATTTCTTAACTGGCTAAATCGTCAAAATGTTGGTCGGTGGAAAACTGTCATCCTTGTCTCTACAGCTCGCCTACTTACCACACACAATTGTTCAATAGTAGAATGTTGTCCAAGTATGTCCTTTTGTTTACAAAGAAATGCTAGCTAGGTCAGAGAGAGAGAGAGAGCTACGTTTTCTTAACACATTAGCTTTAGCTTGCTGCTAACTTTGTTGTTGTGTTTGTTTCCTTCCTCCTTTCATTGTTGCCAGATTTTGCGAAAGAAACAAGCAACCTATGAAATGGATCTATGAAAACATGACCAAAAGAAGCGACACGGTGATTTGAAAATAGCCGACACAAGCTCTTGTAGACATTTGGGAATTTTTGAATGTTTTTGAAACATTTATAACCACACAAAAGTGGATACGGGGGTCTCTGGCACTGATCCATGATCATAACACCAGAGCAGCTCCACAAATCATGTTCAACCCAGATTTGGCACAACAAAGGGAATGAACTCGTTCTCATGCTATTCATCAAAAATGTGGAATGCCCTACCAAAAGGAGTAAAGGAGTGTAAAACCCTACTCACTTTCAAAAATGCCCTAAAGATACACCTTCAGGAGGCTGCAATTCAAAAATGGCCCATGTCCAAGTCCTAACCTACCCCATGTCCTAACCTAACCTACCCCCTACCCCCCCCCCCCTTTCTCTTTCTTCTTTTGTACATTTTTTTCATACCAGTAACCTGTAAACTGATTGTATGACATTCTGTATAGTAGTGTGTATATCTGTCTGTCTCTTACATGTCATCATGACTTGTGTGCATGGGGATCTCATCTTAAACAAGATAAGTGCTTAATGAGCTATCCAGTTTAGTAGACCTTGTATTGCGAATTTGTACTTCCATGTACTGTTATGTACTGTCATGTACTGTTCTCATATGTCTTACTAAATAAAGTACATCAATCAATCAATCAAAAACTGTGGCACAAAACATTCTCTGGTCCACAGCATTAGAGAGAACTCACTAAACGCTCTGGACCAGGGGGGTCCACGGACAAACACATATTAATCTGGGGGCCCTTGCCATGAAAATGTTTGAGAACCACTGGTTTAAACCCTACCAATATTTACAAGCAACTTCACAGAAAAACAAGCCCAAAATCGCGTATAATAATTATTATTAAATTGTTTTTATAGATTTTTCAACAACAGCAATACATACATACATCACATGACTGTACATAACCATACAATACATTACCAATACCTTAAATAAAAATAATAATAAAGTAAAATCACGTCATTCTCATACAGATTGTAAATCGCTTATAATAAGCTGACATGGCAACACTGCCTACTTCCGGAAATATGGATGGAAATCCAGATGGAAACCATAAACACGGGAAGTGACAACTAGCGCCCCCTGCTGGTTCAATTGAGTCCAAGAAAAAATTAACTCCCCACTGAAAAATGTAATTCATTTGTCATAAAGTAGGAGTACAGAGGAGTGTCATGTGAACCATGGCTAAATCAATCATAGCTCAGGAATGGAGAAATGTAGGAGGTGGTGCTGCTGCTGCGTGAAGGCAGGGTTTGCAACCCAGGTGCATTTTATTGCTTTTAATTTACATTCTATCATGACTCCTACCCCCTACCCCCCCTATTTATTTTTCTTCTCTTGAACATTTCCCCCCTCACTCTTCATACCAGTAACCTGTAAGCTGATTGTATGACATTCTGTATAGTGTGTATATCTGTCTGTCTCTTATATGTCATCATGATTTGTGTGCATGGGGATCTCATCTTAAACAAGCTCAGTGCTTAATGAGTCTCCCAGTTTAGTAGACCTTGTATTGTGAATTTGTACTTCCATGTACTGATGTTCTCATGTCTTACTAAATAAAGTACATCAATCAATCAAAACTCTTCTAATCTGTGTTATATTTCTGCTCTTAGGTTACTCCATCTGGGGATGAATGACACTAGCCGACCAGCAGGGGTAACTGTTATCAAACAAAACTTTAAGGGAAGAACTCTTCACAGTTTATGTTCACTGTTGAATACATGCAGGCAGCACTGATGCGGATGCCATTTACATTTACTTTTTGCCAAGTACACTGTAAGTGAACGTGGACCAGGGCTAAAGTGAACCCACATTTTCTCTCATTCATAGGGATGGAAAACGTCTGGTATATGGAGATGTATGGGTTATGTGTGACCACATACATATATGCGTTGCTTGCCATTCAAACTCTGCAAATCTGAACACCAGGTTATACATTTCATTTATTCTAATCTAACCCTTGATTTTGGTGAAAGACTTTTGGTACAGGTTAAGTTGCATTGCCCAGATAGAACCTATCATCATTTCTTGTTCTATGAAGAGAGAAATGGCTATAAAGGCCTTGATAGTTTGATAAACGTATATTTTACAGTATGAGTGTGTGTGTGTGTGTGTGTGTGTGTGTGTGTGTGTGTGTGTGTGTGTGTGTGTGTGTGTGTGTGTGTGTGTGTGTGTGTGTGTGTGTGTGTGTGTGTGCATTCCTTGGCGCATACCTACATTAATAACATTCTATACTGTAGACAGAGTAGAGTAATGGGTTTATATTGTATCAACTACTGTAGTCTAATCTGCTCACTTAATTTCCATTTTCAAATTTGCATGTCCTTCACAACAGATTTGTAGGGCATCATTTCTCTCTGTTATTGGAGTAATAAAAAACATCTGCAACCAATAACTTAATAACTGCTTCCCACTGGCCACAGTATCCAAATGAAAATACCTTACAAAGAACATATGCACATACTTCTATGAATAATGAATTAATTTCAACCAAGGGGCTATATCAAATCTGCAGAGTATTGAGAGTAATGGGGAGAGAGAGATGGGGAGTGACATGCAGCAAAGGTCGATGGGATCGGGACTCAAACCCGCGACATGCTGATGCTGTCAGTTCCGGACCTCTAAGCTAGCCGTCTCGGCCTAGATGATAGCTTTGTGAGATGCATGAGAGTATAGCATCATATGCACATTAAACACATGCAATCTTTACTAGCATGATTCTGTGCATTGTCATACAACTGTAACTGTAACTTGTCATTTGTAGTTATATTTTGTGGTACAAAATGTACTAAGTTATGCAGCATTCTATTTCAGCAGACATTTGTCCAGTGGTGGAAAAAGTTCTCACATTTCTTACTTAAGTAAAAGTATCAATACTGCAATGTAGAAATACTCTGTTACAAGTAAAGGTCCGGAATTCTAAATTGACTTGAGTAAAAGTACAAAAGTATTTATATCAAAATATACTTAAAGTACCAAAAGTAGAAAGTACTCATTATGCAGAATGTCCCATTTCACATGTTTTCAAATGTATAAATTGTACAAAATTATTTTGAAAATAGCAGATCTATAAGCTCACAATGTGTCACATCGCGATGCATTGATCGGCTATTTTCAAATGGCCGAAATGTATATAGGGCTGAAGTGGTTCATGTATGTTTTGTAATAATAATCAAAATCTACAAAGTAAGTAGTAACTAAAGTTTTCAAATAATTGTAGTGGAGTAAAAGTACAATATTTGCCTCTGAGATGTAGTGGAGTAGAAGTAAAAGTACTGAAAATTGGAAATACTCCAGTAAAGTAAAAAAAATACCTCAAAATTGTACTTAAGTACAGTACTCGAGTAAATGTACTTAGCTACTTTACACCACTGCATTTGTCAATCATTTGGATAATCTAATATTTTAATAACAGAGACATTTGATAAAGCATACTCCTTCTTTTATTTGAGTCAACATTTTTAAATAGCAGTAATAAGAGCATGTATACAAATGACATTCTTGGTTGACTTTTATGTGGGTGAGGGAAGTGGAGTCCAAGTAGTATCAGCCACACGGACTCTCCAAGTGAGTGCCGTCTGTTCGGTCAGTTGCCAAGACCATTATTATCCCTGGTACAACGCAGTCCACAACAATAACTTTCCAGGAATCCATTCCTGAAACATGTTTATTGCTGCTCCATGGTGTTTAGGCCTAAAAAGTGAGGTACACAGCACCTGAAGAAAGTTGAACAGAGACGTAATGGCATCACTGTAGAGAAATAGATCCATACAGTATATCTTACAGTACATGACATTTTGGGGGGAAAAGAAAGAAAGAAAGAAAGAGAGAAAAAGAAAGAAACAAACAAACAAACAAACAAACAAAACTATATGAAACCACACATGATTTGAATAACAGAACTTACTGGAATCCCTTTCCACAGCCCAGAGGTCCAAAGAACATTTCTGATGGCAGGCACATCTTTCTACACACGCCACTCAGGGTGGGGCAAGACCAAGGAAAGGCTGCAGCCTCGTTTTCAACAACTAAAAACAACAAAAATAAAATATGTGTGATATTCCCCCACAGCTATACAACAATACAAGTTAATTTACCATCGACAAGAGCATAGCAATTGACCATACCAGCAGAAGAACATGCAGAGAAATTAAACCAACACTTACTATGAAGTGATAAGACAACCAAGATCACCATCACCAACAAACGTTGACAAGACATTTTTCAGATGTTCTTACTCCAGTGTTGCTAACCCAAAATGATCACCCCTCGTTCTGTTTTTATTTGGGTCTCAGGGGAGGAGTAGAACTAATGTGGAACAGCGCAGCGGTCACTATGTTATTAATTATGGACATGCTGTTCTTAATCCCATTTAGGAAAATTGCATCCCAGTGTGCAGAACTCGTGATCAATTATTGTCATCATGAGACAGGAGGAATCCACGGCCAAGAAACTGGAGAACCTGTTTTCAGCTGATTTAAACCTCATGCTTATCCTTAGGATTAATAGGATAAAACCATTTTGGCTGAAAGTGTTTTATGGAAGCAAAGTTGTAAAAGTAACCAAACATCCAGCAGGTTTATGTTTAAAGTGAGCATTTGCCTAGTGATATAATCAGTGATTTTCTTTCGCCCAATTATTTGTCACGGTAGTTGAAAATCAACCGTATACAATATGTTGAACAACATGACACTTGTAGATTCAATGGACAGTACAACCAAGCTGTTATGTTGACCTGTGGTTATGCAATCTCATGTAGAACCACTTTGTGATGATCATTCATACTGTGCACTTTGCAAAGCAAGAATGTTTGACGTTGGTGGGAACAACTATAACTGCATTCAATTTTGTAAAATGAGACACACAAGGTTATTAATGAAGATTATTTTGCTGCATAATAACATTTGAATTGTAATACATTTGTGGGATTGCTTCGATGTATTCCCACTGATAGAGAAACTGAATTGCTGTATGTGTATGGCAACAGCAAGAGCCAAGTGGAACCAAAATGCTATGAAATGAGGTACAGAAATAGCAATATGTTCATTTAGAAACAGTTTGGCTGGAACACCACAAGTTCAACTTGTGGTGTAACAGTGTCAATGTTTTTAAATAACAAGATCATAGCACAGACAGTTTGATTCCCAGAAGGAGAAATACATTTATCCAGAAATTGTTGTTTTTGTTTAGATTTGTATCAATGATGGTTAAGATTAGGCCTTAGGTTACAAGTGGTTATGTTTAGGTATATGTAGTGGTGGTGGTGGACTATATACATTTAGTTGAGTGTTTGTATTTTTGGAAATGGTTTAGTTTAGGAATTAAAATGGTTGTTTGTTTAGGCATTAGGTTAGAATGGTTTAGGGTACTGTAGGTAGGCCTATATTATTTAAATGTTAAATGATTGTGTTAGGCATTAGGTAAGAGTAACCACATGTACATATTCTCTAGAAACACAACTATTTTAACAATATACCTACACTTTAGGTATACATTTAAAATTGTAGTGTAAGGGCATGGGCACGGCAGTATAATCATGGTATGTTGTGGAGGCAGATTGATAATAACACAGCTCCTCTGTGTGTGTGTGTGTGTGTGTGTGTGTGTGTGTGTGTGTGTGTGTGTGTGTGTGTGTGTGTGTGTGTGTGATTAAAGTTAAAGTGAATTTCTAATAGTTAAAAATCTTATGAAATGAAAAAAAAAAAAAGACAGAAGTGGAGATTATTCAAACACTAAATGATAATATTTATATAGATAAATGTTACTGTATTTACTGTTTACGGTTGCTGTATTACTGTATGAGAGGCACTTACTTGCTATTATGTGCATTAACAAAGTGTCACTGTGGGCATAACATTCAAAAGTCCAACAAACAAAAACTTTGTAGACGCTGTCTTTAGGGCATGACTCCTTGGACACTATCACCTCAGTCCAGTGGGAAGTCATTACTGTTCTCTTTTCTCATCCACTCATTTAATTCTCAAGGTATTGTCCAAAGAGGTCTCACTTGGTGCCTAACTATGGTGTTTAATTGCTGTCTAGAGAGATGGAAATTCAATGTGGACCAATGACCTCTAATCATTGTGATAAACATGTTTTGCATCAGCAGTGTTCCTGCGGGCAGAGATATTTGCATAATCCACCAAAAAGTGGAAAATTGAAAATATGCAAAAATGGTATAATGAAAGAGCAAGATTTTGTTTTTTATTTATACTTTTGTTTTTGTCATACTTGACTATAGATTAAAGACTATTTGACTATTAATAGATTAGTCTGATTTTACAGTTAGTCATTCAACGTCGTCAAATCTACAATCTCACAACGCATTGCACTCAACCATTGTGAGCTTGTAGATCTGCTATTTTCTTTATTTTTGAATATTGCTGAAAGTTTTTGCCAATCACAGCATGGTTTTCATGCTGTGTGTGAATGTAAACAGATCTGCACAGCAACACCATAACTTCCTTGGGCGGTTTCTAGTATTCCTCTTAGACACTTTCAGTAGCAGTTCTTGACCAGCCCAGGTCAACTAATAATCAATTAGGTAGGTAGGTAGGTAGGTAGGTAGGTAGGTAGGTAGCTAGGTAGGTAGGTAGGGAGGGAGGGAGGGAGGGAGGGAGATCTATTTGAAGAGTGGTTAGTTGACTCCGCCAGGCCGAAGGCGTGGCCGAGACTATGTTTTGCCCCCTGGCCGTCCGTCTGTGTGTGTGTGTGTCTGTCCGTCCGTCCGTCCGTCCATCTGTGAACAGCTATTTCTGGGGGAAGTACATACAACGGAAGTCCCATCCTATAGTGACTTTAGGCAATAGTGCTTTTCCAGGCTTTTCTCCTTCTGAGATGAGAAACAAGGCTGGGAACGAGGTTGACCAGTTGCAAGTAACCGTTCCTTGTTATTCCCCCTATTGTATCGACCATCTCAATCGATAAATGGGTATACAGGGATACAGTTAGGGTTAGGGTTATAAGTTAAGGAGACATTACATGCACCTATTGTAAATGGATAGGCATGTTTATTAATGGTCACTGATAAACTTTGTTTTCCATCCCTTTGGAAGCAATTAAGAGCTCCACCATAACGAGTCTCAGACCATGCTGAGCCTGGAGAATAGAAAATGGCTGAACGAAATGTAATTAAACAAATGTAATGAGCTGTTATTTTCAATGCCATGCAAAAATAATAAACAAAAGTTTAAATTAGCTGTCAGCAGGACTGAAATTTCATCACTTTAGGGGCAAGGCCACATGGCACTTTGGTGTTGTTAATGTATTAATGGCACAAAGGCCAAATGCCAGGGCAGCAAGCTATCAAACAATTGATTTAAGTCCAAATGAATAATACATTTAGTGAAAAGTAAACAAATAAAGAGATTTTTATAGAACAAAATAATTGATTGGTATTTACAAATGACCAATATTTGAACAAACAAAAAGTTCATACACGCTCAGCCCTGGACAATCAGAGTTAGGACTGATGGACAAGGGAAAGTCGGGGGTAGTTACAGTGTATGTTTTGGGGATCCTTGGAATTTGTGGATGTGGAATGTTTGGTCTCTTCTGTCTTAAGAGCATTCTACCTACGGCGTCATATTTCGTCAGCTACTTTCACATCCAATGCTGGTGCAGAGGAAACAATCGTAACTTATTCTCTGTATTTCACAAAGAAACTCGAATGGCCCTGAGTTGGTGGAATCAGGCTTGTCACTCGTTTGGCATGGGCACCTGCTTGACTGTCGCAAGCTAGCTCGGGCACACCCAAGCCAGCTTCTGACAACACGCTTTGCCTTGTTATAAATGTTTGTATACTGTACGTTTTTGACGTTTTTAATGGCATTTTTCAAGTTGAGTCTACAGTAGCCTACATTGTTCACTTCAGGCACAGTCTGGGAACCTATTCGGTTTTGCCTCCGGGGGCACGACCTCCTTTTCAGTCATAGTCCAGGGGCCAAGACATATTTTGGTACCACCTAAGGTGACCGTAAAGTTTTTGTATTTTTGTCTTCCTACATGTCTCTAGTTTATATTTTGGTATGATAACCCTTCCAATCTTGTAGCTTAATGGCAGTTATCACTACCTACCGGCTAATGTATCCGGTAGGAGACACAAAGTAGAATCTTTGTGTCTCCTACCCCCGGCATCAAATTATTGCGACAAAAAACAAAATATATCCATGTATTCAAGGCTTCATGGGGTGTGCAATTGATAACTGATAAATAATACATTTTTGGTGTTTGCAAAAAGACTGCTTTCCATAAGCTTGTAAAAGTTGACCCTCCTTCGGTCTGGGGTGGTCATAGCTGAATGGGTAGAGAGTCCCCCTGAAAAACTTAAAGGAGGAGTTCACCCCAAAAAATATTTATTTTCTATCAATTGCACACCCCATGAAGCCTTGAATACATGGATATATTTGTTTTTTGTCGCAATAATTTGATGCCCGGGGTAGGAGACACAAAGATTCTACTTTGTGTCTCCTACCGGATACATTAGCCGGTAGGTAGTGATAACTGCCATTAAGCTACAAGATTGGAAGGGTTATCATACCAAAATATAAACTAGAGACATGTAGGAAGACAAAAATACAAAAACTTTACGGTAACCTTAGATGGTACCAATTTGTGTTGAATATCAGTGCTGGCCCCTGGACTATCAGCTCCGTCCGGGTGCTCCGGTGTTTATTCCTACTAACAGCAACATTACAAGGCAGTAGCGCTGACAGATTCTGAGATTACTTCAGGCATAATACAGCCCAAAGTGTCACATTTGTCCCTTCCCTTCTCATCAAATAGGATACCACTGCTTGGTCAAAGGTGACACTGAAACTTCTGAAAAATATATTAAAAATGTACTAGCTTTTGTAAGGGCTAAGGGCGCTGAGTGGCCTTGTGGTTAGAATATCCGCCCTGAGACTGGGAGGGCGGGGTTCGATCACCAGTCGGGTCATACCATAGACTTTAAAAATGGTACCCAATAGAGCACCGAAGTCCTGACGTCACTGCCAATAGAGAGTGCTTTCCGCTGGTTCATGGCTTTACTTTTTGTATTGATATCCTCATTGGGGAATCTTAGATCGCTTCATATAAGAATTCTATGTTCCAAAAATAAACACACCACCCTGGCGTTTTTACTCATATGGATATGAAGCATCGACTGAAGGTGTAAATGTACACATTTACCCAAAGAGTAACACAATATAAACACTAGAAACCAGTCAAACAACCCAAAGACTACATTTCCCATGAACGCGGTTGCTGTGGGGACAGTGATTTCAGACCCGGAAGTAGTAGTTCTTAAGACTTTTAAGGCAGAATTATTTCCATTTTTGCCAGAAACAGGCTGTATCAAATATGAATGAATATCATAAACGATGCAGTGCCACCCCCCTATGGCTATATGAACACAATTGGCCCTGTTAGGGGGAGCAAAGCAGGGAAGGGAGGGCCGATCTTTGTTGCTGCATTAGTGACTCCTATGGGCTGGTGTGGCAGCTGTCAGTTGGGGGTATTGAACCGGAGGAGTAGAATGGGGCACTTGTCTGTCCACCTGTAACAGTATCAGTATCACCAGAACGAGATCAACTGAACTCGTTCCCCCAAAATTCGTCTCAGACATCCTATACTATGCTGCCACCAAAATGTGGAATGACCTATCAAAAGACATAAATGTTCTCGACTCCCTACCCAAACTCAAAACTAACCTAAAAGAATTCCTGTCCTCAAAATACAAGTAAACATTGTTAAACTCCTTGAACACCTTGATAGTAGAATCCTCTGAATCCCACCCCACCCCTCCTTATGTATTGAATATAATGGACCACAATGTAAACAAGCCACTGCAGCTTTTTGTGTTATCCTTTTAGCATAACCTTCGATTACTATTGTACCTGTACTGTTAATCGTTAATAAAGTATTCAAACAACCATTTTACAGTGGGGGCTCCTCACTAAGGTGAGAACAGAGAAATGTATGGGGAGGGTTAATTGGCATACTAAATTGGGAGAAAAACAAAGAGGTAGAATTAATGAGCTACTCTAAAAGAAAGTTTATGTGAGGGTTCACCCTTATCCACTTCAAAACATGTGACGTGACCACATGACTGGATCTCAGTAGAGATGACGAGTGAAGTGTGAATATAAAAGCATTTCATGTCATTTAAGAGATGGAGGGGACATCACCTTCATCAAAAACAAAATATATATTTTACCTGAATGGTATTCTTTTTATACAAAATGCTTTTTTTTTTATATTGTAGGCATATAAAGGCAGCCCCTTGATATGATCTTTACAGCACCTGTTTTATCACAGCATGGAAAATTCATCTGCAGTAACTTCAGTCCTGCTTTCTGCATACTATGGAATGGAAGATCAAAAGCCAATGTATTTCTGCATTTTCTTATTTTTATACATTGCCATTATTGCTGAAAATGTGCTATTGATTCGAGTGATCTATATTGAAAAAGCTTTGCATGAGCCGATGTATTTTTTCATTTGTAACTTGGCTGCAAATGGGCTCTATGGAGGCACTGCTCTTTCGCCAGCCGTACTGAGCATTGTGTTGTCAAATTCATATGAGGTGACGCTACCTTGGTGTCAAACGCAGATTTTTACCATACATACATATACAATTGTTGAATTTACAATTTTAGCAGCAATGAGTTATGATAGGTATGTGGCCATATGTTATCCACTGCAGTATCATACACTCATGTCACTGAGTAGAGTGTATAAACTAATAACTTTAACTTGGCTTTATCCCTTTGTTGCATTTCTTATCTTCCTTATCTTTTCCATTTTAACACAACAATTTTGTGAGAAAACCATACAGGTAGATAAAATATACTGTGTAAATTATTCACTGGTAAAAGCCGCCTGCACAGATACAACTATGCTGAACTATGTAGGTTTACTATCTGTAGCTTTATATACATTTCCACAGCTAATCATAACGTTTTACTCTTACATACACATCCTGAAGATATGTGCATTATTATCCAAAGAATCCAAGCAAAAAGCTCTCCAAACCTGCGTTCCACACTTGTTTGCATTAGTAAACTTCTCTGTGGGGTGCTTTTTTGAAATAATACAAAATCGATTCAATATAAGCCATTGGCCTTATGGAATCAAGATGTTCTTGTCTTTGTACTATTTGATATTTCCTCCCATTCTTAATCCAGTGATGTATGGTGTGACTTTAAAAACTGTAAGAATAAGACTATTAAAATCTTTCTATGATATGAGTGACACAAAAGTGGTAGCCAAGATCACAGTTGTGTCTTATAACAAGAGTGTATGTTGTTAAACACATACATTATTTTACAAGTAAAACAAATATATTTGAACTAGTAGCTTTATCCAACATTAAGCGCAACTAACCGAAAACTAGTTGAAAGTTAAAAGCTATGTAAAGTGCAAGTTTTTCAATATGTTTTTCTCCTGCATGCTCCTGCTAGCACTGTAAAAAGGTGATTTTTCACAAATGTCTCATTTACAGTTGTAGTGTTAAAAGTAGCAGTTCTGCTAATTGTCCTGAGTTCTCCTATATCCTATGTCATTGCAAGTGAATGGATCAAAAGTATAACAAGAATCAGCAAGCGAATTATGTAAAAACAGCAATAGATTTGTATTAATGGAGATAGATCAATCAAGTGATTTTGATTATATTTTTTTTGTCTTTCAAATGAGCAATGGCAATGGGGGATAAGATTTATTCCAAAAATTATATATATATATTTTTAATTATTAGATAATTAATGCTAGTTTCTTGGTTTACCTGATCCTAGTTTACTGAGGCACTACATTGTCTCACTGCATTTGATTATGTGCTTACCTTGCTTATTGTAAGTTGCTCTGGATAAGAGTGTCTGCTAAATGCCTAAATTGTAAATTGTTATATGATAATAATCAACATGTGTATGTGTATGTTGATTATGCCTGCAATTATTTTACCAGTAGCTTTATCCAATATTAAACACACGTAGAAATGTAAAAAGTTAAAAAATAAACTAATGATTTAAACATGTTTCACAATGTTTTATATCTAATGTGATTTTTCACAAATGTAGAGTTCTTTTTTGCTGATATGGGTCATTGTAGTTGAATGGATCAAATATAGCAGTAGCAAACAATAGCTATAACAATCAACATATTTTAATGTGTGTCTGTCTGTGTGAGTTAATGTGCAGGGCTTTGCTGAAAATGAGCACTTGTAAATAAAGAACAAGTTTCACTCTTTGTACTTTTACCTCGTTTCCCTCCTAGGGTGGTCTCTGACTCTGAAGCTTTCTCATGATGAAAATATTGTCTCTTTCACAAAACCTGTTTCTGTCTGTCTGTCTGTCTGTCTGTCTGTCTGTCTGTCTGTCTGGCATAACTCGGGAGTCATCTGACAGAATGCCCTCAATGATCTGGGGGTAAGCAGTGCACGAGCAGAGTGGCAATTTGATCAGATCAACGGTTGCAGAGAACAGAAAAAACACAAATATCTGTCTGTCTGCGGGTCTGTGGAGCACGCACTGAATAGGCGTGTGTTTGGGGGGGGGGGGGGTGCACCGGTGGCGGCGGCTTCCTTCATTGGAAACCCAACCTGTCAATTTCATTGAGCTTTGAGCTTAGCTTTTGGCTTTTCTGCCTTTACTGATAGTTTTAAAGAGGTGATGCCATGATTTTGCACTTTTTCTGTTTTTCATGTGTCTATGAGGTTGATAGAACTTCATTAAGCCCCCTGGTGGTGTTTTTATGGTGTTTTATGTATTCTCTGACTATTTTGAGTTTCTTCCTTGAGGCAGAAACCTTGAGGGTCAAACGTGCCAATAGAAAAACAGCACTTTAATGACACAGTAAAATTATATCCTCCCCCTCATTATCATAACACAACAGGTGTGGGCATGAGGAGGAGGAGGGACTATGACAGGCGGGTGGTGCTAAGGTGGTGGAGGAGGTGCTAAGGTGAGAACCAGGTATACTTAATGAACTGGAGAGAAACACTTTCTGTACACTTTTTTGAAAAAAATCTTCCTCCTAGTATAACCATAATACCTGATGATTATGTTTTTTTGGGGGGGGATCACTGAAAATCACGGCACCCCGTCTTTAAGTGAAGATGGACAGGAAATAGGGAGAGACACGCAGCAAAGGTTGTTGCGAGGGGGACTCAAACCCGCGACGCGCCGTTAGGCTACGTTGAAGTGCCTGGACTGCTAGGCCAGCGATCCGGGAAGTTAATGCGGGCTCTCAACCAATGTTGACAAGACAACCTGGATCTTGACAAGACAAAAGATCGGACTTCAGCAACCAGTGCTATTTGAACCTTCTAGGGCTGTGGTTCCCAAACGATGGGTCGGAGTCGGGAGTTTTTAAACTCGCAAAATTATTTCAAAAGATTTTCAAAAACGTTCCCCCAAAAAACAAAACAAAAAACTAAATATTTTCTTTTTCAGACAATAAATAAATAATGTTTTTCAAAAGAATTACGATGCAATGCGTTGTGAGATTTTAGATGGGCTATTTTCACTATATTTAAAACATAAACTAGACTGGTGCCCTACTCGGGAACGATGCAAGTTGGAAATGCATGCCCACCCAGTATTTATGCAGATATTTGGAGATTTCTGTATCCATTCTGTCTGTGTTCCTTTTGTGTCCTTGTGTGCACGGCTGCACGCTCAGCAATACAGAATTGTTTCATCCTTGGACTTACATCCGTTCTTGTCTGACTCTCATTTCTTTATGTCGACTGGTCAAATCTTGGAATCTTGTCTTAGAACGAAAACCATCTCTTCATCTTTCTTGGGCTCAGCCCTATTTATAGGGTTCATATTTTAACCCTATCAATTAGCGTTTTTGTGTTTGCTGGCTCCCAGGTTGCCAAATCATGTGCACATATACCCCCACGGGTATGGTCTATTCCTCCTATAATTAACCAAACCTCTGTGTGGGTGGTGAGCCCAAAATATCTTCTGCCCGGCTCTCCTCAGTGCCTGGAGCAATTCATCTGCATTTGCACACAGCCATTGACCATCAGCATGTGCACGGAACACCGAAGCCTGTTTTTCGCTTTCCCCAAATGTCAGCTGTTTATTAGCGTTTTTATGTAAAAGAATGTCACCATGGTTACGGCTGTGGGATGGCCCCGGGAGCTATGGGATGAATGATCAAACTGCGCATGCGTCGAATCCGTATAGACCACTGTGTTACACTTTTGCCATCTGCCACAAGCACACACAGAGAACGTGCTTAAAAGTGTGTGTGTGTGTGTGTGTGTGTGTGTGTGTGTGTGTGTGTGTGTGTGTGTGTGTGTGTGTGTGTGTGTGTGTGTGTGTGTGTGTGTGTGTGTGCGTGCGTGCGTGCGTGTGTGTGGGTTCGCGTGTGTGTGTTCACTGTGGGGACGGGACACGTGCGCACCGGTGCCATATGTGAGCGACTCCAGTGAATATTATTTATTATACATTATAGTGTTATAGTCGGGCACATTTTGGGTGGAGGAACTTGGCCAATCAGGATGGAATATGAAAAATAGGAGTAAGATTAATGTCAAAAGTTGTGTGTTTGCAAAAATCGGCCTCCTTGTGGCGTTATAACAGGCCGATGTGAAAACTTTGGGGCTGAGGTTCTGCTCTGGCCTCCAAGGAGTATGCATGCCATGCCATGGTCCAACGGCGTTATGAAAAATATATTTTAGATTAGGGGTACTGAGTGTCCAATGACTTGATTGACACAGTCTCATGTAAACTCAGGTAAAACATTATTATTGAGATGACCAATGGGATGCTATTATGCTTATCTAATATCTACCTAATCCTATATCTACCTACCTACCTACCTACCTACCTACCTACAGTACCTATCATTTACCTATCTATCAATCTTTCACTAGACAATTCAAGAATCTTGAGCAGGAAAGGGGCGGAATTTGATATGTGGTTTGTGCTGGCAGACCATTTTCTTTCTTTTTTTGATCAGATAAAGGAGTATTGCACAAACGGGTGGGGATGTATTCCTGACTTGCATCATTCCCAAATTGCGTGGTGCCTGAGAAGGCCGGTGCCCAAAGGGGTGCTGGCCTGCTACTGTACAAATCTCATGGAATAGGACTCTCTTGTGTATTATTGGTTAAGTATCACACTTGGGTATTAATAGGTAACGGTAACTAGAACTACAACAAACACATTCTGTATGGGAATGATGAAACACTCAATTGGGCCGATGACATCAACCTTCGACTCCTCAGCTGTAGCCAGTATTAAAAACGTCAACTCTGGCCGATATGACCACATGGAGAGGAGGGTTGACCTTCAGTGAGGTACTATAACCCCCATTAAGGTTTTGAAATGTTACTGCATTTCAAACCAACAACTTGAGATCAATATTATTATAGTTTTACATTAGTTCATGTTTTCAATTTCAGTTTAGTTTTATTTTGTCTTTAAAGTGGTTTTGCTAGTTTCATTTAGTTTCTATTTTTGAAAAGGCTTAGTTTTAGTTCAGTTTTTATTAGTTTTTGTGTTCGTTTTAATTCTTTATTGTGATGTGGGGTATTTGTCAGGAGTGATATTCAAAAAGGTCATAAAGGGTAAACACACCATTTTAAAATATATTTTCACGGTTAACACTGGTACAGCAAACACATTGGAGGATGTATTTCATATCCAAACAAAATACTAGTCTTATGTATGAAATATTGACAAGTCTAAAACTAACACATTTTCTTTATGATTGTGTTAGTCTTGTAAACACATAATACAGTTTTAGTTAGTTATATATATTTTTTAAAGTGAGGTTTCAGTTAAAATGTTTTTTATTCAATTCTAGTTTTTGTCATTTTGATAGTTTTAGTTAACACGATAAGCCAAAGGTTCTATTGCTTATTAATACATTGATCTTTATTTGTCTTAATGTCACACTCAAAAGGCTATGCAATTATTGAGTGTAATTCCAAATGAGTCCTTGTACTCATATTGTACTAATCTTCAAACTACTGTACACATTACAATACTACGTATGATAAGTTGTTAAGTTTTCTCTTTTATTTACCATATTTCTATTTCACTGTCAAAATGTACTTTGTGTTATAACAACTTGTATTTTAATTCATTTTCAGAATTTAACTCAGGCATGGAAAATAACACAGTGACGTCATTCACGATGACTGCTTACGCTGTCATGGAAAACTACAAATATGTACAGTTCACTATATTTCTCCTGCTGTACATCATGATTATCTTTCTGAATGGGCTACTGATTTATGTGATATACCAACATGAAGAACTGCGTCAACCCATGAATCTGTTCACATGTAATTTAGCCATTAATGAAATATATGGTGGTACTGCATTGTTGCCCACAACTATGAGTCTGCTTACATCCATGACTCATGAAATGTCTCTGAAAGGCTGTCTGACTCAAATTTATTCTTTACACACATATGCATGTATTGAATTTTGTATTTTAGCAGTTATGGGATATGATAGATATGTTGCTATATGCCATCCACTACATTATCACACCATCATGTCTGTGTCAAGAGTATGCAAACTTGTTGCATTGGCATGGCTATACCCATGCCTCATTTTCCTTTTTTATTTCACCTTAACTTTGAAACTGAAATTTTGCAGCAGATTCATACATAAATTACACTGTGTGAACTTTGAACTTGTCAAAAACGCATGTTCTAATACTTCTCACATTAGTACCTTGGGCCTCATAACCCTTTTGTTTCTCATGGCTCCTCAGGTGGTAATGGTTATTTTTTCCTATGTGCATATTCTCAGAGTGTGCAAGAAATTATCAAAAGACTCTCAAGTTAAGGCTCTTAAAACCTGTGTTCCACATTTATTGTCCATTATGAATTATACCATTGGTGCGCTTTGTGAGGTTATACAAAGCAGATTTGAGATGAATCACGCACCTGTAGAGGTGATGATAATGCTCTCTATATATTTCATCATAATTCCTGCAGTTACCAATCCAGTGCTCTATGGAATCGGAACTAAAGCCATAAGAGATAAGATTTTTAATCTATTCTTTAGGAAAACGAGGAGGGTACCAACATAAGAAGAAAAGGGACACTGCTGTGTAAATAGGCTACTGTATGAATCAGCATTATTTTATTATATTAAAGGGTAAGACCACTTTGGTAGAGGTTTGGGTTGTGTAGTTACCTTGCCATGATGTAACTCCAAAGGTGGGCAAGAAACAAAAAATAATTGCTCCATTGATTAGAAATTGATAATTCAAAATATGCTCCTCATTGACTTACATTGTACGGTAAAACAGCTCTCAAAGTCACTTTTTTAGCACGTAAATGAACCCAAACAAAGTTGATTCAGACAATATAGAGCATCACCAAACCCAGTACTGTTTGTTTTTTTAATAAAAATGTCAACTTCCTGTTGATTTTACAATTTGAAGATCTGGATCCGGATCCGCCGATCCAGTCCGGGTTTTCTACTTATTAAAAATGGCAAAATCAACAGGAAGTTGACATTTTTATTTAAAAAAAAAACAGTACTGGGTTTGATGATGTTCTATATTGTCTGAATCAACTTTGTTTGCGTTCGTTTTTGTGCAAAAAGAGTGACTTTGAGAGCGGTTTTACCGTACAATGTAAGTCAATGAGGAGCATATTTTGAATTATCAATTTCTAATCAATGGAACAATTATTTTTTATTTCTTGCCCACCTTTGGAGTTACATCATGGCAAGGTAACTACACAACCCAAACCTCTACCAAAGTGGTCTTACCCTTTAAATGTTTTTTTGTTTTATTGTTTATCTTTGTATATACTTCCTATTGCTATAATACTTTAAGGTGTTACATTTCTTTTTAACAGTACTGTATATTCCTTTCATCTTATCCAAAATCAAGATGGCACACTCAGCCATTAATTCTGGTCATATCCCAACCTCCACACATTCTAGTCCTCTGTATTTTACTTCTACACAAAACCATTAGACAAACAGTGGGTAACCTATCCTCATGTGGCCATTCTGGGGTCTTCAAATGATGCTGCGTTGTATTCTGGAAGTGCAAACTGGCCGGTATATTTGGGTGCTGTATTGACAAAAAAAAAGGACTGGTGTGCAGTGCCATCATTTGAAATGTGGCTGAGAAAGCTAGGTGAAGAGGCTTAGATTCCAAAAGGGCAGGAAGTAGAAGGGTGTTTGATAAGGCACACGGGCATGGGGTCTGGTGCTGAGATATTTAGAGGGCCTGAGGGTGGGTTGAGATGGTATATGACTGTATGTCAACCCTGTAACAGCACTGACTATATACTTGATTTGTTTATTTTGCTCTTATTTTGGTTTCTTCATCTCTTCCCTTTTACAGCAAGAATGTATTCTTTTTTTTGTTATACTATACGTATTTATATATAAATAAATACGCCAAATTATTGTGATAGCAGGTTTGTTTTTGTTTTTATGCCACAATAAAATGACACTGCACTGAAAAAGGAAAATAAGATTGCTTGTGTTTCAAGTTGATTGCACCCCGCAATAAAAAATACTGTATATAAACATGTTAAGATGCATGCAGCAGTTTTGCCCTTCTGTGACCTTTCCTAAATATATACAGTACAGTATGTGCTGTGCAAGACCTACATTGTTAGAATTAAGAAATAAGTAACTCATGGGAAAGAGACAGAAGACAGTTTTACCATAGTAATAAGGGTGTCCAAATAGATTAGGGGTACTGAGTGTCCAATGACTTGATTGACACAGTCTCATGTAAACTCAGGTAAAACATTATTATTGAGATGACCAATGGGATGCTATTATGCTAATCTAATATCTATCTACCTATACCTACCTACAGTACCTATCATTCACCTATCTATCTATCAATCTTTCACTAGACAATTCAAGAATCTTGAGCAGGAAAGGGGCGGAATTTGATATGTGGTTTGTGCTGGCAGACCATTTTCTAGCAGACCATGTGTCAAATTGCCTTAACATTCTGCCTAAAAATTGATCATGACTGTTGCCGTCGGACCCTGTCCTTTTAATTGTTCAGGATATATTTGTATTTGTTCTTTGCCCTATATTTTGGTCAGTAGCCCAACTACTTTTACATCACCGACCAGCACAACTCAAGTTACTCAACAGCATAAGGAGCAACAGAGAACAGACAAGGGTTGGACTTTGTGAGGCTCCCCACACGGTCTTAAACTGATGCGTCTGCTGCTGCTGTCACCCATGATTTCCACCCCCCTATTAAAGCAATAAGCCACTAGAGGTCACAGTTTATCGTATATTTTATAATAGCTGAGGGGCATAGGTAGACACGACTTCCAAGTAAAACAGTTCTTAACAATAATATTCACTACACTGTCACGAACAACTTCTACAAGAAAGTAGTTCCCGAGACAAACCAGGAAGAGCAACTTCCTGAGAAACTATAGTGCCTGACTGCCTGTTTACTCAGCCAGATGGCCGTGTGCTAGACATCTTTTCCCAAACAAACACATAGAGAAACAAAACTTAACTGTTAGCTCAATCTCATTGCAACTAAGATGTAACTCCCTTCAGCTAAAAACTAGTCAGTAGAACTTCTTTTTACTGGTGGCTTTATTAACGCACTCTTTCGGCTTTAACATGCCAACGTCAAACTCAACTCACTGGTTGCATATTGCAATAAAGGGAATGCGTCCAGGAAACCTAAAAGAAAACAACAAACTTGTCAATGACACGCTGCTTACAAACACTAACGTTAGCATGGAAGGTATACACTCTAAGCTTAAAAGCTTTCACCAGTGTGGGTACCGTACAGAAAGCCTGTCAGCGACGCCTAGTGGCCTGGTATTACCCACTGACAAGCCTATTTTGTCAGTGCAGTGACACATGCAGCACGTCAAACACAGCAAGCTTTGTGTGTTTCTGATCAATTGTTCCTTGATGTTCTTGATTTGTGCGTTTATGAAACGATGTAAGTACATTATTTTAGGTCCAAGTTGTTGATTAGGTATTTATTTATATCTGGAACTCTGTATATTACTTTTATGCGACTTTATATGTTTAATTGACAACACCTGTTAATTTGGCTAGTGCTGTTTAGCTCCCCACTGCCTGCAGTTCGTTTGCGAACCTTTTATGGTGTATTTTTGTTACTTGTGATGATGACATTTATTTACTTTACAGTTTATTTGCTGTGTTTTACAACATTTGGACAGTTTGGTGAGTTTATATTTGCTACACTTAGTGAGTGCCTATTGTTTTGCCTTATGACACTGTGCAGATAGCCTACATGCTAGTGATTGCATCATAAATGCTTGAGCTCATGTTATGATATATTTTTTTCTTTATTGTTATTCATTTCAGACCACACACACATTCACCCTTACCCACGTATGTACAATAGCTCAAAAATCATTGGAAAGCAATCCCTTCTGCAGACTCCCCTAAGCTGATCTAAGGAGTACATTATACTGTCTTTTATCACTAAAAGACAGCAATCAGAATCAAGGATTGGGACTATCCGTTTTTTTGTATTTAATTAAAAAAAATCTTCTGGGGCACTATCAGCGTGAACTTTGTCTCAGCAAAGCCTGTCTCCACCACTAGACGATGGCTGCTTGGACGGGTCAGGGGCGACTCTCGTCCCTGCTCATCGAGGTCCGGTGTTTGGGGACACTCCAGTGTGTTCCTTCTGGGTATGGTGTCGTGTGGAGAGACCCTCATGCTCCATTCAACAGGGGATCTGGTGCGCCTGGCCATAGCTTGATGGTTCATGCTAGCTCACAAACAGATGGTTTGGGGCAGGTGGCATCTCCCCTCACCCTCAGCAACCTGTGTTCCGGGAGTTTGGAGCTGGGGCGGATCCTCTGTCTGGGGTACACCCTGCGACACAGAGTAGATAGACCCCCCATCACGGGATGATAGGACTGATCTGGATATGCTTTGGTCGCCACCTGGTTGAACTATTTGATGCAGAGGGAAATGCCTGGTGCCCTCTGTGCCCTGCACTGTAGGGCTGAGCTCCGCTGGTACCGGCTGCGCTGTCACGCAGGTGATCAAGGAAATTGCATTGTGCAGATCACAGGAACGCAAACCCCTTCATAAACTTTGCCCTGTCAGAGCTTTGCACAAATACAGTGCAATCTGGGGCCTAGGGTCTCGGGAAGTCCTGTTTGTTTAGTGGGTGATACTTCACAGGGGTACGCCCTTCACTAAGCAATGCCTCTCTCACTGGATAGTGGATGCTATCGGTCTGGCATATTCCAGCAAGGGCTGGGTGTGGCCTGCTGGAATGACTGCGCATTCATTCCATTAGGGAATGGCGACGTCCTGGACCCTTTTTAAGGGCACCAGTGTGCACCAGTATGAGCTGCAACAAGTTGGGTGTCGCCTTCAGCATTCCCTCACTTGACATAGTTTTGATGCGCCCTCGTTGGTGCTTTTGGGTTTGAGTGTGAACACCCGGTAGGGTTTTCTCCATTGTATAGGGGGTTCAGTACCTCCAGAGCTGGCAGGTCGCATGGGAAGTTTCCAAATCCTTTACCCATAACTAGTGACTTATGGGTAAATATAGACTCAGATGATACAAAACTATAGCTGACTCATCACGCATGGTCACTCGATCTACGCCAGCCAATTACTGACAAATTGAGTGGATGGACCACAATGGAAACAAGCCCACTGGGTCTTTTTGTGTTATCCTTTTAGCATAACCTTTGACTGTACTACCTGTACTGTTAACAACCCTGCTAACAAAGTATTCAATCAATCAATCTATCAAAATAAAATAAAATTGAGCGCCTCGAGCCATTTGGCCACGTCCTGCCTGCACTTCCACTAATGACTATTAAGTGCTTCATGTAGAAGTTAGTGTACTTCTATTAATTAAGTATAATTGGAAAAATAATCTCCAAATGTACTCGTTTATGTAAAGATTCGGCCTATTCCACTTGTTATGAACTGTCAAAAGACGTGAGATAAATATAATTTGATCGATTGATTGATTGATTGATTGATTGATTGATTGATGCGGGCGTGTGTGTGTGCCATATGGGGGGGGGGGGGGGGGTAGCAGAGAGAATGCAATAAAAACTATAAAATAATACATTTACACATGATCTAATACTGATGAAAACACCTGTTTTAAAAATATTTGAAAAAACTTGAGCAGCAAAAACAAAACAGGAAAAAATGTCATCTGTTACTATTCAGCCAGCTCTTTAGGGAGAAATTACTGGCTGGACGTCATTGGAATGCTGTGAAAACAACATGACTGAATCTCTGTAGAGATGAAGAGTGAAGAATATAAAAGATTTTCATGTCAGTTAAGATGTGGAGGGGACATCACCCTCATCGAAGACAAAATACATGTTGTACAAAATGCAATATTGTATGCATTGTACTATGTATGTATATTATTAATATTATAGGATCTTCTCAGCACCTGTTTTATCACAGCATGGAAAATTCATCTGCAGTAACTTCAGTCGTGCTTTCTGCATACTATGGAATGGAAGCTCAAAAGCCAATGCATTTCTTCATTTTCTTACTTTTATACATTGCCATTATTGCTGAAAATCTGCTATTGATTCGAGTGATCTATATTGAAAAGGCACTGCATGAACCAATGTATTACTTTATTTGTAACTTGGCTGCAAATGGACTCTATGGAGGCACTGCTCTTTTTCCAGCTGTAATGAGCACTCTGTTGTCAAATTCGTATGAGATAACTCTACCTTGGTGTAAAACACAGATTTTTGCCATACATACATATGCACTTATTGAATTTACAATTTTAGCAGCAATGAGTTATGATAGGTATGTGGCCATATGTTATCCACTGCAGTATCACACCCTCATGTCACTGAGTAAAGTGTGTAAACTAATCACTTTAACTTGGGTTTATCCCTTTGTTGCATTTCTTATCTTTTCCATTTTATCATTTCAGTTACGATTGTGTCAGAAAGACATCGATAAGATATTATGTGTCAATTATGCACTGATAAAACGCTCCTGTACAGATACAACTGTCCTGAACTGGGTAGGGTTAGCTTTTGTATTTATATATACATTTCCACAGCTAATCACAACATTTTACTCTTACATACACATCCTGAAGATATGTGCATTATTATCCAAAGAATCCAAGCAAAAAGCTCTGCATACCTGCGTTCCACACTTGTTTGCATTAGTAAACTTCTCTGTGGGGTGCTTTTTTGAAATAATACAAAGTCGATTCAATATAAGCCATTGGCCTTATGGAATTAAGGTGTTCTTATCTGTGTACCATTTGATCTTTCCTCCCATTCTTAATCCAATAATGTATGGTGTGAGTTTAAAATCTATCAGAATAAGACTATTTAAATCTTTCCTTGGAATGAATAGTCTAAAACCAAAGCAGTAGCCAAGATCACTGTTTTGTATGTTGTTAACTAAACACATTCCTATTCTAGGGTGAACATTAGGCAACAATTATCCTGGTTAACCCGACAATAGCCGATCTACAACTTCACATCACATAGTAAGTGAAAACTAGTTGAAAGTTAAAAGCAACAAAAAATGTAAATATGCATACGTGTATTTATCCTGCTTGCACGGAGAAAATATGATTTTTCACAAATTTCTCATTTACAATAGTGGAAATTCTGTAATTTACTAATATCCTATGTCAATACCACCACAACAGCAATCAATATATTTGTATTCATTGTGATTAATTTATCAATGTATTGATTTTAAGTCGTTTTGGTCATATGTGGCTAATTGCATATACTTTTTGCCTCTGTCTTTCAAATGAACAATAGAAGAGAAGGATGGACTAACTGGACTTTATATTAATGTACCTAAATATTTATTGTTAATAAATGCACATTTTCAAATACCTCTAAGATATAAATATGATGAGCATAATTACGCTGTTGGACATTGTTTCAATTGTGTGGCTGGTCTTTGCAAATATTACTGCAATCATTTTATCAGTAGCATTATCCAATATTAAACATGTAGTCAATTAAAAAACGAGTTCAAACAACCATCTAATGATGTAAACATGTTTTTCATTGTTTTGTATCTAATATGATTTTTCACAAATTTCTCATGCACTGTTACTTCTGGCGTTTATGATTATGCATTGCAGTTGAATGGATCAAAATGTGTAGCAATAGAGCAATAACAAGCAATATGGATAGCAATGAATACATTTGTAGTGAAGAAGATCAGTTTGAATTATTTTTGCTCAAATGCAGTTCATTCTACTTTAATTAATGGCATTTTTGTTCTGTGGCCTATCTTTTAGCTATGCACTTAATCATTTTTACTGCATGGAACTATATGGGTCGTGAGTCTGTGTCTGTCTGTCTGTCTGTCTGCCTGTCTCTGTCTGTCAACATGATTTTTAAAAAGGTTAGTCACAGTTCAATATTTCCTACAGGGTTTGCTTCAGATATGAGTAGTGTAACTAGCTCCTATATCATCACCAATCTACTAACATCAGGCACTTTCAGAAGAGAGTTGGGTAGCATTATACATTTTATCTCAATTAAAAGTACTTATGTTTAGGATTAATTCACAGTTAGGTCCATATTTGTTTTGAATTCATTTTTCCTTGTTGCTTAACTCTGCTCTTCCTTTATTGCTTGTGTTGATAACTCAAGATGACTACTCTGAGTAATACTTACTTAGTTACTGTATATGGTCATTATGAAAGGCCAAGGTCAGTGTCTGAAAAACTGATTGAAATATGAAATGGAACTAAGTAAACCCTTGATGTGATCCCACAATCAAGGGACACACACACAAAGACATACACACAGTGGCGACCCCCCCCCTCCCGATTGGCCAGCCCAGTTCTGATCTATTGATTAATACAAATAATAATACAACAAATATATATGTATTTTCCCCCCCGATTGATTAATTGATTCATCTAACTATTTATTTAGTTCTCATATGGATTTGTCATTTGCAAGCTGTGACATTTACATGTTACACTATTAGTTCCATTGTTTGTTTTGCTGTTTACAACTGTCTGCAAGTTTAATTTTTTTTTGGGCTTAAGCTGATGGAGTAGGCCTACCGTTTCATAATATGATTATAGGATGATGTATTTGCATTTAGGTGAGTCAATATATGAAAAAATATCACTTAACCCCAAAATAATTGATACAAAAGGTTTTTCAATGGATTCTGGTAGTATTGGGCACACTAAATAACATAATAAAAGTCTACCAAAATCTACGTCCCGGAAAGCCGTCATTTTCAAGATGGTGTCCAAAATGGCTGCCTGTAGCTTAAAATGGCTATATCTCAATAGGAAAAAAATATACAAATGATTTTTCACTTGATTCTGGTACCTCTAGACCTTTGGTGGAGTTAGCTGGTTTAGCAGAAAGCTTGAGGATCCAATGGAGTTAGATGGTTTTGTTTCAGAAGCACTTTTTAATACTTTTCATTGGTTCAATATTTTTTAATCAACACACAGACCTAAAGGGTGTTCAATAGAACTGATTTATGGACAAAAAAATGCAAAAGCGGAAAAATGGAGTTATCTGGTTTCTGCCTGACAGCAAGGATAGGTGGATGTGACTGTGCCCTCATTGTTGCATTCAGTTCTGAGTGTGAACTCTCGGCATGGTATTCCCTTGGGGGAGTTTTTCCCTTGTAGGGGAGCTGGCAGGTCGCATGGCCTTTGCCCATAATGAGTGACTTTAGGAGTCGGATGACACAAAACTAAATGTTACGTATGTAACCCCGGTTTTTTGAATCATGAAACACCTTTCTTGCTACACAATGAGGAAGAGTGTTTGTCCTAAGAATGAACTCTAGGGCCGAGCTTCTTCACTTACAAAGGGAGAGGTGACGTCATCACATTGGTCATGTGATCGACGCCATCCTAAAATAAACTAGAAAAAAGCGCAGAAATGGCTGTACTGGGAGTTACTCTCAAAGTCATTCTGCACTTCCTGTGATCAATAGTGCCACTAATGGCTATTGAAGTGCTTTAACTAAGAAGTTAGTGTACTAACTTAATCTCCAAATGTACAAGTTTATGTAAAGGTTCGCCCTATACTTGTTATTAAAGGGATAGTTCACCCCCAAAATGACTTTTTTACACACCCCATGGAGACTTGAATTCATGGAAATGTTAAAAAATGTTGTCGCATTCCTAAGCCAATAATTTGATGACCGGCGGCAGCTCCGGTAGGAGACTCAAAGTGTGAACTTTGAGTCTCCTACCGGACCAGACTGCATCTTTCCACCGGTCATCAAAGTATTGGCTTAGGAATGCGACAAAAACTAAAACATCTCCATGAATTCAAGGCTTCATGGGGTGTGTAATTGATAGAAAATAAGTCATTTTTTGGGTGAACTATTCCTTTAACTGTCAAAAGACATGAGATAAATATAATTTGATTGATTGATTTAGTGCGTGTGTGCATGCCATATGGGGGGAAGGGACGATAGCAGAGAGTCATTTTTTGGGTGAACTATTCCTTTAACTGTCAAAAGACATGAGATTAATATAATTTGATTGACTCATTGACTGATTGATTTAGTGCGTGTGTGCATGCCATATGGGGGGAAGGGGGTATAGCAGAGAGAATACAATAAAAGCTATAAAATAATACATTTACATATAATCTATAGGAGGAACACACAGTTTGAAAAATATGAACAACTAGAGCAGCAAAAACAAAATAGGAAAAAATGTCAACTGTTGCTATCCAGCCAGCTCTTTAGGGAGAAATTACTGCCTGGACGTTATTGGAATGCTGTGAAAACAACATGACTGAATCTCAGTAGAGATGAAGTCTACTGTGTGAAGAATATAAAAGATTTTCATGTCAGTTAAGATGTGGAGGGGACATCACCCTCATCGAAGACAAAATACATTTTGTATACATTGTAGGCTATGCATAATATATACTCTTCAGTCTTCACAGCTTTATCAGTTTTATCACAGCATGGAAAATTCATCAGCAGTAACTTCAGTCGTGCTTTCTGCATACTATGGAATGGAAGCTCAAAAGCCAATGTATTTCTGCATTTTCTTACTTTTATACATTTCCATTATTGCTGAAAATCTGCTATTGATTCGAGTGATCTATATTGAAAAGGCACTGCATCAACCAATGTATTACTTTATTTGTAACTTGGCTGCAAATGGGCTCTATGGAGGCACTGCTCTTTTTCCAGCTGTAATGAGCACTGTGTTGTCAAATTCGTATGAGGTAACTCTACCTTGGTGTCAAACACAGATTTTTGCCATACATACATATGCATTTGTTGAATTTACAATTCTAGCAGCAATGAGTTATGATAGGTATGTGGCCATATGTTATCCACTGCAGTATCATACACTCATGTCACTGAGTAGAGTGTGTAAACTAATAACTTTAACTTGGCTTTATCCCGTTGTTGCATTTCTTATCTTTACCATTTTAACAATTCAGTTACGATTGTGTGAGAAAGACATCGATAAGTTATACTGTATCAATTATGCACTGGTAAAACGCTCCTGTACAGATACAACTGTCCTGAACATTGTAGGGTTAGTTTTTGTAGCTGTATATACATTTCCACAGCTAATCACAACATTTTACTCTTACATACACATCCTGAAGATATGTGTATTATTATCCAAAGAATCAAAGCAAAAAGCTCTCCAAACATGCGTTCCACACTTGTTTGCATTAGTAAACTTCTCTGTGGGGTGCTTTTTTGAAATAATACAGAGTCGATTCAATATAAGCCATTGGCCTTATGGAATCAAGGTGTTCTTGTCTTTGTACCATTTGATCTTTCCTCCCATTCTTAATCCAATGATGTATGGTGTGAGTTTAAAATCTGTAAGAATAAGACTATTTAAATCTTTCCATGGTATAAATAGTCTAACACCAAAGCAGTAGCCAAGATCACTGTTTTGCTGTGTTGTGTTGTGTTGTGGTGTGGTGTGGTGTGGTGTGTACAGTATGTTGTTAACTAATGTACCTAACCCTACTATGTATTCCTATTTTATTTTTAACAAGTAGCCTTTTCCAACATTGTACATACTGTAGTAACTGAAAACTAGTAAATATTTAAAAGCAACTAAAAATGTGAACATGCATGTTTTCAAAATTGTATGTGTATTTATCCTGCTTGCTATGCAAAATGATAATTTTAATTTGATTGATTAGTGGTGTTCTGGTAATTCTCCTGACTTCTACTTATCCTATGTCAGAGCAATTGAACAAATCTACAGCAGAATGACAAAAATACAACAAGAGAAATCAATACAAACAGAAATCAGTAGATTTGTAGTTATTGTGGTGAATTAATTGATTCATTAATTAATTAATTTAAATTATTTTGATCACATGTGGTTACTTTTAACTGCATTTTGTTTTGAGGGCTGTCTTTGACTCCTCTGCATAATATGTTTTTCCTATGTCTTTCAAATGAGCGAAGTGTGGAGTTTATATTAATTTACCTAAATATTTATTGTTAATAAATGCACATTTTCAAATTCCTTTCAAATATAATCAACAGTGTATGCTGTTAAACAGACATTATTGTATTTGTGTTGGTGGGTCTTTACAAATATCACTGCAATCAGCTAACCATATAGCTTTATCCAATATTAAAAACATTAGTAATGTCAAAGTTCAAAGTTAAAAACGTATGATGTAAACATATTCATTGTTTTAATTAGCGTTACCTCTAGTGATTCTGATGCAGTTGACTGTTGAACAATTTTGAGAAATATCCATTGATGAATTTAAGGGCATCATAATTTAAGGATGTGGTAATGGAGGCATGTGCTTTTTTTCTTGAGAGGCCACTTTGATTGAACAGGTTTTTTATCGTGGATTTTTGTATATCACGTGAATATGTTGTACTTTATATGCATACAGTATTTTACATTATATACAAAATGGGGATATTATAGGTTAATGGTGGTTAATGTTGTCTGTACAGTTGATACTGCTGTGTCTGATGCTGTGAGTGGGAACCTCGCTAGGAGGGCATGGAAAGTATGCAATGTAGCACTGTCATGCAGGGGTGAACCCAATATTGATAGATCCTAGAGGGCTTTCTTTGCCGACAGTACTCTCATATAAACTAGGGTTACGTTAAATAACTTACATTAAGCCATCCTTCCTCCTCTTCTGAGTGCCACATATATGTTCCACAAAGGATTTGATTTCATAAAATTGAAATGCACACAGCACTGCTTTACAGTTTAATTGACATTTTGGCAGCACAAATTTGATTTGTAGCTTTGATTCACTCTTCATAAATCTGCATTTTAACTGTGCTGAATACAACATAGGACTGAGAACATTTAGTGAATGAGTTCAAGTATTGTATGACCATGCCATAGTTTATTTGATAAAAAAAAAAGGTAAGTTAGTTACAATGTGGTATAGCATAGAATACTGTATACCTCAATGTCAAATGGCATGGCCTGTTTCCATTATACAAAGCATGCTTGTACTTTGTAGAGTTCATATATACCATTATTCACATTTTCCAGAGAACACTTAAAAATAACTGTCAGTGGTTAAGGTAAAATAAACATTAGAAACACAATGTGAAATGAGGTTGATGCCAGCTGTCTCCAGATCACACACTCAGGAATACAAAACCATTTACAAACATTTGGGTAGACAGCATGCATACAAAAATAGACAAATATTCTGATCATTGCTTTATAATGTACAAAACTGGCTTATTATTGCCAGTCTTTATTACCAGTCCCAACAACATGGCTGGTATTGTTTTTCATCTTGTGGGGTGTTTATATGTCTATTGACAGAATTTCTCAGTAACCGTAGTGTTGATTAAAAAGGGTTTTCAACTATTTGATCAGTACCTCATCAACAACCTCAACACCTTTTAGCGCCCCCCCAATCAGTATACTGATCAGTATACTGTCATACCGTGTTCCTCCTTCAATCTTCACCCAGAGCTCAAGGAGGCAATAATATTTTTTTTGTCAGACCTGAGGTATGACCCCTCCCATAGGTTAACCTGTACCGTGTATGATGGTTCGTCCATGAATGTCATGTGTTTCATTGCACCATACAGTACACACCAATTGACTAGTGTGATCCCGTCACAAGATGGTCTCTAGTATTTGTGTGCCCTGGGCTTGAAGAATATTTTGTGCACATATTCTATCTTGGAATCGTACATTGTACAGTGTACATTCACAACCACTGAGGCACAGCACTTATTTTACAATTCTATTTATATCCCAAAACATTGTGCGTTCACTGTTAATGTAAACAACCTGTGCACTTTTAGAACAGACAGCCTACGCATAATTGTACCATACACTCATGCATACCAAAACATTGGGGACAGCCAAAACATCATCATTGTTGTTATTTCACTTAAATGATAGGTTCACTGTTTTTCAACCCAGACGTTATGATGATGCCATATAACACCCATTCCATACTCCCATCATTTATAATCGGCCATAGCACAACCCCACTGATAGCTTAGTATTGAAATATTATCACGTTTCTGCTGATTCTTATTGTCTCCACCAGAGATGGCCGAAGGTCGGAGACTATGTTTTCGCTCCTGTCTGTCTGTCCGTCCATCTGTATGTATGTATGTCTCTTTTGTGTATGTGTCTGTGAACAGTTCATCTCTGGCACTGTTTTACCAATCTGCGTTAAACTTTGCACAAATGCATGTACACTCCCAGTTAACCTCTGCCCCACATTTTTCCAAATGGCCCCATGGTGGCCCTATAACAGGGCGCTTCATGTTTTGGCCTATAACTCTTGAACCATAGATTATACAGTCAAATATTTTTCCCTCAGATTCCTTGGACATTAAACATTTCCCAATATAGGCCACACCCATTTCTGCCTGACAATATGTTCCGCCATTTTTGCTAAATACTGTTTTGCTAATACTACAGATTTTGTTAACTCACGCAAATCAGTACACACTATGGCTGTGGATCAAGATGTGTCCGATATGTATACCCATCCTTTAAGGTTGAAGGATACCACCAGTGGATTTTGAGGTTTCTTTTTGTGTATCTTTTAGTTTTTTTCACATTTGCTTCTACCGCCATTATCCACCATCATCATAATGTGTTTACATGCATATCAACAGGAAACTGTAACTTCAAGAATATTATAGTGCGTTCCACCAAAACTAATCACCAAAGTTCAAAGCACATAAAAAGATACATAACTGCCAAAAATATTTAATTCTGCATTAATATTATTTGTAATGTACACAAATGTACATTGTACATAGATAAATATGAAACAATATTTAATAAAGGCTAAAGTGGAGCATCCAAATGGCACAGGGCCAGGGTAAAATCTTCCAACCACCGCAGAGAATGGTGTTCTTTTCTTGCTTGGTGACTCGGGCTTGGCCGGGTGCTCCAACAAACATAATTGGCTGTGTTCGCAGATAGGAAGCTGGGAGAAACTCTGAACTCCAACTGGTTGGTTGGGGCGCCAGTTGGGCTGGAAGCAGACCTGGAAGGGAAAGCATGTTCCTCCGCATGCGTTACGCCCTCACTGTGAAACGCTTCAATGTGTCAGTGAGGCAGCTATAGCGACTCCATATAGGAGGAGGCATCTACACCATCCACAGGCCAACTGTGGAGGTTAGCAGCAAGTGGGACCTTGTTGCTGTGTAGTCCTGTTCAAGAGGGATTGCCATACATTTAAAGGCTAAAAATACACATTGTAAAGTGACATATTTATCACAAACCCAGATAGGTGACAAAGTGCTTAAAGTACTTCAAGCAGACAAACTCTACGCATCCATTAGCCTACTGTGGAATCATACTACCTGAAAACATGGAAGCTTGTCTTCTTTAATGCAGTATATTTGTATCTTTAGCCTTTACAAAGTATTGTTTCATATTTAATGTAACCATGTTTTGACAATGATGGATTACGTTGATGGAAACAAATGTGAAACAATATTGCTGTCCTTTAAGAGTACTTTAAGAGATTGCTGTACACAACTCCAGCATAATCTTAAAACAATTTAATGTTGCTCCACAGAGGCGAGTGGCCACGGTCAGGCAAGATATAATTTGTTGCCTTTTTTTTAACAATAATCTTTGTACAGGACAGGGGGTATGTCTTCTTGTTGTGTGAGCAAGGTGGTAGGAAGGGGGGCTGGGGTGGAGGGGTGCAGTTTAAGAGCCATGCGGGTAGACAAATTGGGTGCCTCTGGCCACTGGGAAGAGAGAGCTGGCTGGGTGAGGCACATGTAATGGTGCTTCTGTTAGGACTTTACCAATAGACTGATCCTCATAACTTATCCTAAAAAGTCCAATGAAGGGTCTTTGTCTTGAAGTGGGACATTCTGTAAAGAGATGGATATATTTATTAATTTGTACTGAGCGGATAACGCACACATGCACATGTACACACACAGACACATTTGTATTACTATATTAGTAAGGCGGTGATTTTATGAATGTCATTCAAATGTTTTCAACCAGACGAAAATAGCCTATCTACAAGCTCAGAATGCGTTGTACTGTGACATGCTGTGAGATTGTAGCACGCACACACGCATAAACAAACAAACAAACATATACACACACACACACACACACACACCCCTGTCTGGCAAAAGTCCAAAATAGAAATCTTGATTAAGTGTAAACCAGAAGCTGTTTTGAGCGGATAATACAAAAACTAAATATTAAGCAGCCAAGACGAGTGTTTGTTTTACCTTAAGTGAGCTTTGTAGGATCCGGAGGCGGTGAAGCTTTTCACTGAGCAGTGGATCGTTGACTCTGCGAACAAATGAGCGCTTGTATTCCAAGTGGCCATCTGGCCTGTAGTCGGCCCTGGTGGACAGACTGGCGTGCTCCAGAGCCCGGTACAGGTCCCCTAGGGAGTCTGTCTGCAGCCTCCTCTCCTGCTCACAGCCTGGCACCAAGAACAACCAATTACCAACACTGTACATAACAACTGGAATGAAAACATAAAAATAGGGCAAGTGGTTTTCTTTAAGTGTTAAATAGCTCTTATATTCTGATAGTACTATCTTTGCTATATTTGTTCAGTAACTGGGGTTTCCCTGTCTCTCCAGCTCGTTAGTAAACAGAAAATGCATTTTCAGGGTATTTTCTGTTTATTAAAGAGCTAGAGAGACGGGGAGACACTTGTTGCCACTCTATACAAATAATTACTATCAGAATACAGTGCTTTAACCTTTTTAACAAAAATCTTTTTGTTTTAACCAAAGAAATCTCACTTAGCCTACCTTTAAGGCTACAATTCTTATGGCCCTGTAACATGCATGAGTTGTTTTATACTTAAGTCCTGTTCTACTGCCTTTTTAATGGGGTGTATCAGATGACACACATCTTCATACTTTGGAATGTGACAGTATATAAAGATGGGTTTTCTACAACGTGTAGTTACACACAATTGTAAGTACATCATGCATTAGGATGAATTTCTTAAAGTACCAATGCAGTTTTTACTGAGTTATTGCAATTCATTTCCACCACTTAATACACAGTGTAATAAGGTTGTCGTAATGTGTCACTGGAGTGTACAACATAATTGAACTTCCTGAAAGGCTGGCTCTGCAAGACATGCATGGTCCGATGCAGAGTAGCCTATAGGCTGCTCATTCTGTTCAATTTAAAATAATATGTTATCTGCCAGTAGCCAGCACAGAGAGGAGAGACAGAATGAGTGGTGGAATGAAACCCATGAGACCACAAGCATAATGACTAATGCCTGCACTAATGCACTGCAGCCAGGTCATCAGGAGTAGGAGTAGGAGTAGGAGTACCCGTGGCGGTTCTTTTTAAAACACTGCCCCCCAGTGGTTCTATTTTTACACTGCACTTCTAAATAAACCTCTAGTCTAGTTAATCTGTTGGTTATCAGCACTCTTTTCTATGGAACGTGGAACGTTTGGGGGTGGTCGGTAATGAAGCTTTGGGTCTGTGCTTTAGCGTGTATCGGGCAGCCTGGTTTTGTGCAAGATCCAAGTCTTGGACACGCAATGTTGGAGGAAGTGAATGGCAGAGCAACGCAGAAATGAGGACGCAGAGAAAGGCCCCTCAGGCCAGTGTCTTTGTTTTGCTGAGAATTCAACATTAACGTGGATTGAAAGGATTGTTCCTCACCACAACATATAAACATTGGCATGGGGCACAACAGCATCTCGCTCAGGCAAGGGACAACTCTCTTGACTGGTAACTTAAATCATTGTCAATGTAAATGTAAATTGTCACCTCACTTTCGCCACAAATGTCAGTAAAACTTCTAGCATAATAAAACAGCAAGTATTTTTTATGTATTTTAAGACTGCAAGATAGCAATGAAAAACAATAAGAGGTCTAATAACAGCATGGCTTCCCTATGAATCGCTGATGTCATGTTGATGACATCATATTGATGACATCAGTCTTGCCCAAATATGGAGGGACAGCGGTGAAAATATTCACGCAAACATATTCTCAATAGGTGAGCAATATTTTGGAATTTACAACATTGGCCTCCTGGCCGCACGCACGAACGCACGCACGCACGCACGCACGCACGCACGCACTTCTTCCTAGGTGCCACACCGCAAAAGTCAGTGTTGCTTCTTAACATTGCAGCTGCAATATGGTATGGAGTGTAATTTACTGTATGTAGATATAGCTTATTATTCATAATATGTTTTAGAGGTTAAAATGCTTTGAAAATTATCGTGGGGTATTGGAAAAATACTAATGCTTAAGATTTGCTCATTTTAAATAAAGAAAAATATGTCTATAACAGCCAACTTCATTTGTGGTCAAGGGATTCTGCACAGTACAAAAATACTGAATACATGAACCTCAGCATTCCTATTCTGGGGCGAGCATTCAGCAAAAACAGCAGATCTACAAACTTGCAACGAGGGGGCCTAACATAGACCCCTGGGGAACTCTAGAAAAATACAGCTTACAATTTGTAAATAACAGTATTCGACAATGCATTTTTTCCTGTTTAATGGCTTTAACGGAAGTGGTGAGAATGTGTTCTGTGTCTCGTGTCTTGTGGTGTCTTGCCTATGTCTCTGGCTTGGTCCTGCTGGTGGTGCTGGGGCTCTCTGTGTCCTGATGCACTGGTAGAGGCTGCCAGGACAGCATGGAGCCCACTGTCCCTGGGTAGAGTGAAACTGCGGGGTTTCCCTCCAGCTTCTGCAGAGACAGTGGGGTTGAGGGGCAGTGGCACGGGCCCATACTGGTCTTGTATAAGGCTGCGTTGTGCGGGTAGCGTTGACTGTCGGCGGTACTCCACAGACAGCTGTCCTCTCGTTTCACGCAGCACTCCACCTTCCATCGGCAGCGTTTGCAAATAGTGTAAGCCTGTGTTGGCCAAGGGTGCCTCAATCAGGTCCTGCCATGAGCGACGCCGGCTGCTTGTCTTCTGCCCCAGCGAGATATCATTGCTGGAGTTGCTCACTTCCCGAGGATCCGGTCGGAACTCTTCGTTAGGGGAACGAGACTGAAATGTCCCGGAGGAAGAGAGGTGACGATGTTTTGGCTCCAGGTAGGGACTCATCTGTGGTACCTAAACAACATCAGTTGGTTAACGGAAAAGTTCCACAACTCCTCAAAGCTAAAAGATATATCAGCTATCAGGTGAAGACACAACAAGAGACTCACCGAAGAAGGTCTTGGATATGTATCATAAGGTGGTGGCGGACTGTCCTGTTTGGGCATCGAAGGCAATTCCACATCCTCATGATCACTCTCACTCCAATAATCTGGTGTGAAGATATTTTATCATTAGATCTGTTAGATAATGTATTTTTATTGCTATTCATAGTATTCGATCGAAGACATGTTGGTGGCAAACAACAGGGGATTATAGTCAAATAGCAGAACAACAACAATAACACACATGGCAAATGAGCTGTGTCACTGTGATATATTAATGTAGAGCAAAACAAGAAAACAAGAATACTACGAATAGCGTAATCAAGACCAAAGATGGCTGTATAAGGCCCTATCCATTGAACCTAACTAATCGCTGGTGCAGAAAGCTTCTAATGACAGCAGAAATTGATCATGAAGCCATTCAAAAGGTATACAACACAATAATTATAAACACCATAGGATGTCTCCTATGGTGTATAATCATGAAAATATGATGAAGGATGTGTGATTGCAACAGTGTAAGTAACATTCTCACCCCGGTCTGGGTGGACTCTCTCATGCTCCGAGTACCCTGTGACTGCTGTAGAGAGACGACTCAGCCACCTGCAGATGAAATCACGAAACTAATGATGTATGTGAGTCGCTACAGCTTATGGTCCTGAGTCACATCATCTCTGTCTTATCATGTGCTTAGGTAGGTAAAGTGACCAATGTGTTTATTGTCACATACACATCAAATACAGCATCATTATAGGCAGTGAAGAATAGATCTTATACAGCTTATACAGCTTTAAGATTCCACAAAAGTGTGTGGATCACAATGACATTTAAATAGCAAAAAAAAAAACGCAATAGTAAAGATAGTAGGGATTAAAAAGAAACAAAGTAAAGTAGCCATACAAATAGCCAAATATCAGCAGTCTACATCACAGTATCTATATACTGTCTATATAAATAGCTATGTATAGGTGAATAGCACTGTCACAAAAGTGACTGCAGTGGTGGCGGTAAAGTTAACATTTGCAAGTGCAGTATAATACTGAAGAAAAAAAAGAAAGAAAATAGCAGTAAATATCAGAAATTGCTAACACATCCGTACAGTTCATATCTGTAAGTAGTCTTGTTATCAGTTTATGTTGTTTCTTGAGTTCAGAAGACTACTTATATCTCTCCCTAAAAAGGCATTGGTACCAGTTGGTGACAGTAGCTCTGCCTCAATCACTCACCGCACCATGTCGTCAACATTCTCCGCTGCGAAGTAGAAACTCTTTATCTTCGGATGGCAAGCCTTGAAAGCACTGAGAGAGAATCAAAAGGCGGATTTAAATATATATTTATGGTTACTAAATACATAGAGACATATTGTGCTATTCTATTTCAGCCAGGGACTAAGAAAGTGGAATGTGTGTGTCTGTTTGCACTTTGCAAGCACAACCTCTGTCAAAGGCGGCTCGAGCTCAGTTGTGCAATCGACTCTTTTCTGTATACTGGTTTTAAAGCATCTCTGCTTTATTAGATCAAGACAGTGGAAAGAGACTAGCCTGGGAACCTGATGAATCTGCCAGAGTGAATTTAATTACATTTGTGCATTAGTACAACACCAGGCTAGAAAGAAACAGGAATGATGAGATAAATTAAGTTACTAAGTGTAAGCCCATGTGGAATGTGTACTAACTGGCTAAGACATCAACAGCCTTTTAAGCTCTCAGATTTTGACATGGCATCATTTTCAAAAAATCTTCCCATTTTTAAACTTAAACCATTTGTGAACCATGAAGCTAGTCCATGATGCCACAGAGAAAGTAGCATTTTATTCAACTATTAGTGTGAGTTAGTTATCAAACATTTGATTGAAACCACAAATATTTAACTTTTTTGAAAAGCACGTTTTTTTTGTGCTCCACACTCTCTGTATAAGCAGCCTCTGTACAAGCTACCATTCACATAGCGGTCGGGCAACCAGAGTGGTCTCTCCACAATCTCTAAGTGGTCTCCAATACACATATACACAGGTATTTATCATCAAAGGAACTTGGGTCATGTCTAACTTAGCGTTAGACAGTGGATTTTAAAATCTTGCGTAGCCAGACAATCAGAGACCTCCAGCTACTGATATGTCTGCGGACATCTAAATTCAACGAATGGGATAAAACTGGGTGAAAAATAACCACATTACAGAGCCTGTGCAAAGACTTTAGGGTGGTCCTTGACTCCTTCATATTGGGACAATGATATGATTGGTTTTCTCTGCCGTAGGTCTGTAAACGGCAGTTGTTCAAGCTCATATTGAATTTAGATTTCCCCATACATATCAGTAGGCGGAGATCTCTGATGATCCCGCAACTTGAGATGAAAAATGAAATCATAGTGGAGTTATCAATAATTTCATGACACACACACACACACACACACACACACACACACACACACACACACACACACACACACACACACACACACACACACACACACACACACACAACAAACAAATACTAATAATCTCTATAATTGTAGACACTAATAAAAAGCTCATACTGCAGCTCTACGTTACTATTACTACAAGCTATTGTTATTTATGGCTTCTAAATAATGCCATATAAAAAATGTACTCTAGACATACACAGTCATTTTGTCTCACCATATAGACAATGTAGACAGTAAATTAGCCATCTCATAAGCATTCGTAAAAATCTGTACTCACTACTTCTTTCTGCATTCAGTGGCACGATCAATCTTGAACTCTGGGAGACTCACAAAGCCCTCTGCCTTTTCATCCTGTGATAAGTCAAACGTGACAGCTTCGTCATTCCAACCTAACATCAAGCTTGAGAGCAGTGTTCAAAATTAGATTTCTCCAAATTGGCCGCTTTTTGTTGGGGGTTGGGGAAAATTAAAACCTAACAGGAGAAATATTCACCTGCTCATTCATGTACCAGTACAGGCAGGTGTCTTTCAAGACGAACCAGTACTTCTTCCATTTCTGGGAAAAATAGCTTTTGGCATCCTTTTTTTTCCAGAGCCAACCCTCACAGTCCCCCTGACCCAAGTCCTTACAGGAGATCCTACGCTTACTGACTGAAGACCGTGGACTTCCAACTGCAGAAAATGGAACAGGAGGAGTCATAAAGTACAAGACCTGTAACATAACGATAACCATGTGCACAGTAAAAACATGTGATCACAATTTTTACACTTTCATAGTTAATTTAACAATCAGGGGTTTGCTGTAGACAACTCATGTTTATAAAACCACTTCCTAGGAATGTACTTAACCTTTATTCTTCTTCTTTGACCTTGAGAGAAGTGAGGACCGTTCAAACATCTACAAATAAAATAAAATAAACAGGCCAATAAGATGCTGAGGGATCCAGTGTTACCAGTCTAACAGCTGATAATAAATAGAGCCAGACCGATGCCAGATATTTGGGTCCGATGCCGAGTCTTAGAGAGTCCTAGACCATCGATTACCGATGTATTGACCGATATTTTGTCAGAAAGTGCAAAATGTTCTAATAAATTTGAAACACTTTTGATAATAGGTTCTATTTGAGACCATTTAACTAGAATGTATTTAATTTAATCACCTAGGCCCTATTGATATTCTTTAAAAAATAGCAGATCTACAAGCTCACAACACATATTTTTGGAAATTACTGAAAACATTTGAAAATATTCGCCTACAATGACATGCCCAAGATAGGGATGCCAGGTTGAAAATGGTAAAAAATCGGGACACATCAGCTGCATAAGATCAGATACTGATGTCATCAAAAAAGTCAAATAAGAGACTAATAATAATATAATATCGGTTTGGCTCTAATCATAAATGAAACATTTGTGATGACAGGGACTAGAACCAGACTGACGTGGTAGAGGGACATAGAGTCCGAGCTGGAGGTGGACAGGGACACTTCCATTTGGAGGGCGGGGACAAGCGTGTATTGGGCGGGGCTACCTCCCCTCTCAACCTTCTTCCTGTTTTGGCTCAGACTGCGTCCTGTCAAGTATTCCTCCGCTGTGGCTTTGTCCTCACGAGCATAATGCAGCAAGGTGTTCTCTGTAGGGACACAAGTGAGAAAAAAACACTTAACATGCAATGTCTCATCACTGCCCTTGAACAAGAAAGTGGTCCAGGAGCCCCTGATTCCAATCCTGCACCTCACTACCTCTGACCGTCGTGCGCCAATATTAGTAGGCTTTCTAATCTAGTCAAATATCAATTGAATTGGATTTCAGTATTTCAAAGGGCCATCACTTTATATCTGAAAGGCATTTTACTTAAACCCTCTAGATTTACTAAACTGGAAAAATTAAACTAAAGTTTTTTTCCGTCTACTACACCAAATCTCTTCGCCAAAAATAGCCGATCTACAAGCTTGCAACGTGTCAACTGCTATTAATGTCCCCCCCAGAATATGGATGCCAGGGTTTAAGTGGTTAAAATAAATATGACAGAAGGCTGCTCTCAGGCAGACAGCTATCACATATTTCGAGATACCGCCTCTTACAGATAAATATAGCACCCTCGCTTTGGCTGATGAGAAGCCCACAGGACCAACAGATCATCATCACGCCCCCCTGTGGAATTAAACACATCTTTCCAGAGAGTATTCCTTGAGACTGATACGAGAGCATTTTGCTTTCTTATCCCACTCCATTTGTCATGAAGCTTAGCAGCAACCTACAACATGTCAAAATCCTGGGGGAAAATAAATTCTTCAGCAGTTGCCAAGGCAACAACATACCTTCAAACCCAAAAACAGAAACGGTGTGAAAGAAAGAAAGAAAGAAAGAAAGAAAGAAAGAAAGAAAGGGAAATTAAGGCAAATTGAGGCAGTGAGAACCAATAACTACGTATTTGTTTCGTGCACCTGAAATGGAAGATACACAAAACGCACACGGGTCGTATCCGTGACAACAACATTGTATAAATCATAAATGATTTAGCATAATAATCATAATCATTTTCATGTTGAAATATTTTCCTACATTTTCAAACATGTTCAAATATAGCTGAAATAGCAGATCTACAAGCTTCACAACGCATTGTGAGCTTGTATATCGGCTATTTCCATTATTTAATAAATCCACTGATTATTAAATATGGCCTATTTTGGCCATAGTACATTATTCATTTTGATTATTATTGGCACCAGTCATTGACAGTCATTTGTTTTGTATATTAATCTATTTGTCATATCTGCCATGTGCAATTGCTGTTTAGAAATGCTTAAAATTCAAAGATTTTTTTATATGCATACGTATATGTTTCAATGTTCAATGTCAAAACAAAATGAAATTGTTAATTGCAATTATTTGTACTGTATCACAATTCATCGTCAACTAAAATGTCATGATCGTGACAGCACTACAGACAGGTCGGCATAGCCTACCTCTTCTTTGCTCAGAGATCTGAGAGGGCGACATAGAAAACCATCCTCTATCATGAAATATCCACCCACTCGCCACATCTCCCCCTCTCTCTGTCTGGTCTCTCTCTCCCTCTCTCTCTCTGCGCCCCTCCCTCAGCCTCCCACTCACCTCTCCTGCTCTCTCTCTTCAGCTTGGTGGGGTCTTCATAGTCTCCTCCCCAGCTGCATTCTATTGGCATTGAGATGGGCCTGAGCCGGCCTGGAGTGCACAGCACAGGGGAACATTTTTATATCATTGTTACGCAGCTGCTCACATAAAATCAAAGGAGACATAAAAAAAAAAAAAACCACATTTGTGTTGTGTGTTACATTTGTGTTTGCACCCAAATAAAGCAGTGGGGGAAAAAAACACCAGTGTGCCCAGATGTCAGCCAGAGTCTCCATGCTATTTGCTATTT
>NC_139949.1:30636443-30671443 GCF_963454915.1 Gymnoscopelus microlampas
TGGCAAACTGTGTAGCAGTGTACGGTACATGCTGCAGTATACTGGCATAGAGTAAATCTGAGGGTCTACAAATGTAACCAATAAGGGTCCATTTGATTACATTTGTACACCCTCAGAGTTAAACAAACACTGAGGAATTTAGATTTAGAAATCAGTGTGAATGGGGGTCCTACCAATCCCTCAGTGGATTTGATGTTGGCTAACTGCACCACCTCCAAATGGGCTGCCTGTGACACCATGGGGTCCGATGACAGAGAGATGATGTGGTCACACACTCCTGAAAGAGTATTACACTAAGAAGGAAGGAGCGCATGCACTTTGGTCAGAGTTCTGTCATGGTAAATTTGCAGGATTTGTTTTGCATTATATTACACAACGTAAAGTGGAATAAAGTAGTGAGCGACTCACCACATGGAGAATTTTGTTTTCCGTCTCGTACACAGAGCAATCCTGCAGAAGATATAGAGAATATGATTATGATCAAATATGACCTGGCTGTAATGGTCCATTTTGTTACATTTGTACACTCTCCGAGTTACAAATGGATAAATGAACACATTTTACTGTGTAGCTATTATTATCATTTGAATGACTGTATGTGGGTTTTATGCACAAATATGGTTTGGCACCTCTGACCTCCAATACACCCCAAACCATCCATGCACAAACAACACAAATGAGTCACTACACTGTTTCGCTCTCACTCTTCCTCTGCATCCATGCTTTCAACTCCTACCTTTATCTTTCACATTCTTTCACAGTCACTGTAAGACAATCTTAGACTGTTTATCTATTGCTATACTGCACAGAGTAGTTGTCAGAATGCACAGATAAACACACTGATTAGGTACACTGCAAAAACGAGTCAGATTGCCCAGACTCTTCTCCTTACAGGTAACACTTGCTATGCAACCCATGTCTATAATGCATTATAAGCATTATTATAATGCATTATAAGATTATGCTGTAGCTTCTCGCTGTCAGGTTTACATGCAGATTGAAACTGGATCTCTAACAAACTTGACTTAGTGCCGGCCAAGCAATTTGACTGGACAAGATTGATTCCATGATTGCTGATGTACAGTACAATAACACTGGAACGTTTTACTGTGAATCTAGTAAGCTAACATTAGCCTGTTATTTATGTACCTACTGTATAGTGGGGGCTGACTGTTAGGTTGCTTAGCAACACTTTTATTGATGAGGCCCTTATGGAACTATATTTGTTGGCAGCGCCGTATAACCACAAACCTATTATAAACTGTTGTCTTCAATTCTTTGATAAATAATTTGTCGTAGAACAACATTCAATGTTGTGCTTACGACCAAATCACAGTTACAGTAACAGCACCCGCTCTTGTGTAATATTGTTTAAATTAGAAGCACTTAGAAGCACTAGTCTTAACCACATGCTTGGGTTGTGTATTACTGGGTTTCTTTTTACCTGTTGAACAATTGTAGTGAGCTCAAGACACAGTTGGATCACATTATTTCTTGTAATGGAGTAGTCTGCCACTGCAGCAAATGGGGACCTGAAAAAGAAGTAACATCTGGAATTAACCATTAGATCATTCTTAATTTGAGCCCAATTCATTGGTAAACGTACTGCATGTACAATGCAGTGCAAGATTCCCAAGTACCAATATTCTCATGCTGTTTGCATATAACACTCATGTCACTCTGTGAAAGTCTTACATTACTACTGCAACTGACTACAGTAGGCCTATGTTTAAAGCAGTGTTAAAGCGGTGTTGTATAATGCACAAGGTAGGGAGGTATCCCAAGGCCGGATAAAAGCCCTTCACGTCCACTTGTTTTGAAAACTGATATTAAAGCCCTTTTCTCATAATTTCTCTTAAAGTTATCCCTCATTGAAAATAACATGTTTTTGAGCATTTAGGAACACATAAACCCAGATAACTCACATAAGGGAAATATTTGGCTGATTTTAGTTTTTCTTCATTTCAGAATACAGTAAGCTGATCTTTAAACAAATCTTAAGACCAAACGTGAGAGAAGAGAAGCAGTCAAAATGACACCCCAACCACTACTACTACAAAACAATTGTCTGTTTGTGCAGGCACACACAAATGTGTACATGTATGCATTATTCATGTGTCATCATATGTCTTTGAATGAGGTATTCCATGCATTATTTTGCAAACCTCACCTATCCAGCCAGGCCAACAGGCTCTTGGCAGCTGCAATGAGGTCTACCACAGAGGTGAGGAAGTCATTGGGTAACTTGCGGGTGGCACGGCCATCATAATGCCCGCTGCGACGCCTCCCTGTGATGAAGTTCTGCAAGTTCTTGGCAGAGGCATGGAGCTTGTGTGACAGTGTCTTCAGATTTTCAGTCTCTAGTCCATAGTTCTAAAGGACAGGGGAGGTTCATGTTGATCAACATTTTTTATAACTTTTTAGCATTGACCGTACTGACCGGCAGCCATCTTGCTCTTATGTCATAGTCGGGGTTGATGTTTAAATTAAGAGCAAAAGAGGCGCTGTGTGAACAATATGGTCAATCGCATTCCAGTAATTCTGCCAGTGACAATTGCAATTGTCACACACACACACACGCACGCACGCACACACGCACGCACGCACGCACGCACGCACGCACGCACGCACGCACGCACGCACGCACGCACGCACGCACGCACGCACGCACACGCATTTAAACAAAATGACAGTAAAAGTGTCTCTTATTGAAACCAACCCACCGAAGGTCCTACTCATATGAGAAATGTGAGGATCAAACCACTGACCCATCCACCCATCCACCCCCACTGCCCTCCAGCTGTCACTTTGCATGTCTGGGAATAACCAGAGCACTCATTACCCATAATGCCACACTGCACGTGCAGCCCTGTGGGCGTCTGTCATGACAGAGTTGTGGGGGGCAGGAGGGTGAGTAATCATTTAATACAGCCATGCCAGAGAGAATTCAAACTAAAATCCCAGTTACATAAGGGGCTTTGGGACCGAGGCAAGGCTTACTCTTCAAGCTATATGGAGGATGAGAGGGCTTTGAATTCAGATATTCATTCAACATCTGTGACCTCTGTTCACTAATTCTCAATCCAGTCTCCCCTTATATCTATTGGTCACTTTGGTTCATCATAGTCAGCCTTGTGTTTACATTCTGTGCCATCAGCAGCATCTTGTATTTGTGTCTGCTTGTAACTGTACTCATTCCTTGAGATGGTGTAAATGTGTTTGTGTGTGACTTGGCAGAGATTATTCAAAAAAGTACCACAATTGGTTGCAAACATTTGCGGTCGGATAGTGCTAGCCAAAAGAGAAACCCATGAAGCCATCAGTGGTTGTATTAAATGAGGTTTGAATGAACGGCTATTTTGTGGATGCCATTCCCTGTCTAGTTCCCAGTTCCCAGGCCACTTCACATGCTTCAAACATTCTACATACCATATGCTGCCATCGGGAGACAGACTCACCAGAGCACATAGCAGGTCCACGGCCTCCAGTATGAGCTCCTGATGGCCGATCCTGGATACCCCGAGGTCCTCCAGCTCCTGGTGGGTGATTCGAAGGAGCTGGTCCCCCCCGACCTTCTCCCTCTCAAAGGTTGCGATGTACTGCTGCAGGCAATCATCTAGACCTGTGGGAAGAAGGCAGGATGTTAGGAACATAGATGATAAGTTGATGGTTTGTATAACAATCTACTTATGTGGCTTCTTATTTGTCAATAGGCTTTCTGAGCCTATTAATAATTTGTTCTTGTCATAACTTTCCCTTGTTAAGTCATACTGGCAGTCAAAAAACATATATACTTTTTTTCTATAACACTCCATAACATGGCAGCTCTCTACTGCTGGTAAATTAGTAGGACAGATAGTGAGAGGTCTTGTAGTTTTGAATGATAAATATTGTGCGTACTTTGGTCCAGTGGTGTACAGTTAAGTTTTAGCTAGTTCAATATGAACTTGAGTAACATACTGTTGACTTTAGATTCTAGGGGTCCCCAGCCAAATCAGTAAATGTAGCATCAGAATCAGTTTTTTAACCATATTATACATCGGCTATTTGCAAAAGAAAATCTTGAAAAACAGACATATTTGGAATATTTTTCAAACATTTTAACAACCCAAATTTTGCATGGGGGTCCCTGGAACAATATATTTTCAGATGGGGTTCCGCGGCCAAATACATATTAATTTGGGGGTCCTTGACGTGAAAAAGTTTGAGAACACCTGCTCTACACCTGTAACAAATACTATTTAATTGTAGATATAAACTGTAGGCCAAGGAAATTCTCCCTAAGAGAGAAATTTAGGGTGATTCAGCCTAAGTTTCCCTTTATATTGTCACTGTCAGGCAGACATTTTTGTATGTGTACATTTCTCCATACTTCATCTGTTGGTTTTGTTGTTTCTACAACAAAAAATAAATTAATGCCCCATTTTATACTTCGCCATATGACAGTGTTGGGCAAAAGCAGCGAATCGATCTACAAGCTCACAACAAGTCACATCTTGCTTGTACGTCAGCATATTTTGCTAATGTTTTAAATCGTTTTTTGAACATTTTGTTACTAATGACATGCCCAAAATAGGGACACCAAGAAAAGGTGATTAAGTATGTCTGTGGATTAAAGTGTGGGCTAAATAATAACTAACTACATTGAATCCATTTGAAAACAGGTTATTTATTCTATTTCCTGAAAAGTAGCGGTTTTGTAGTAACGGTTTTGTATACAAGGTTTTCCCCCCGACAGCAATGATATGAAGATTCCATAATGTCTGTTTATTTTCCTATTGAGGCATGTAAGCCAGAAATGCATGTCTAAAATGTGGCTTTGTTTATTTAAGAGTCCGCTACCCAACAATTCAGGGCTGGCTCGATGTTTGCTCCACACTACGTACATTACTGTCTTGCACAACCTAAAAGATGTGAGCAAACTTGTTTAGCTGACCTCTCCAACCCTCGCTAAACCCTCTGGTCCCCATTGTCACAAATGCACTAAAACACACAACCATGTTGACACTCAGACAGACAAATTGAGAGTGGTGATCATGGTGTGGTCTTGGCCCACAGAATGCTCAATGGCCACTGGTGGAGTGTATCAAGAACATTACCAGGCAGACACAGTCTTAAGTTGATGCCATCAAAAAAAGTCTGCATTTGCAAATAAATCGATAGCCAGTAGTTATACTCCTCAATTATTTATATCCACATTGGAACAAACACTTATTTTATCAGTGTACCCCAGTGTAGTACCTTCATGTAATTCATTTTAATAAGTTTTAATAAGTTTAATAAGTTAATCCAAATCTGTGCTAATTACATGGTAATGCAGGCATACAAATAAAACATCACACTGCTTTACGTGATGCAAAAGGAAAATGGAAATACCAACAATTTGAAAATGGTATGTAAATACTTTCGAGCTAGTTTCTTTCCTTTTTTTTTACTAATAGTTCATCTAAACTAACAACTAAAATATAATGTAAAATTCATAGACTAAAGATTGATAATCAAAACTCAGTGTCCCCAGTTTAAAAAAAAGCATAATTATTTTTTATTTGATAAAATACCAGTTTTAACTGATTTGTGCTGATTATAATGGCCTTATGGACCCAGATATCCTACATATACAGTACAGAGTAGAAAGGTGGAACCAAACTCTCTCTCTGTTTCAAGTTAATCTCTTTCCATTTCTCTCTCATCCACCACTCCTTAATCGTCACCCTCTTTCATGGCTCTTCTGCAAAGACAAACTGTGGTTCCCTCACATACATTCAATTCAATCTCAGTGTATAATTGGGCCTAAACCTAATCAGGCATTCAGCTCAAGTTTAGCTGGCAGCAAAATGATGGAGAGGAAACACGGGGAGTTTCATGGCTTTGCATAACATTTAAAGGCTTAACTAATCAGCCTCTTTACTAAGTTAATTGAGACTCATTATGTCAGTGAAGAATTCCCCATGTTACCATAGAAACCATGAAGTAGGGTCTTGGCATGGTGTCCTTGACAACAGGATAAAATAAATAAATAAGTAAAGAGAAGTGATGATACCTCCACTCCCCAAAAAAGGATCATTGTAATATGTTAAAGGCATATTACACTATTCTAACACATTTACAATGAAGACCAAAGAGGAAGAGGAACACTATGAATAATTGGACAAGTTTTACAAAACATATTTTGCCCATCCACACAGTTCGACACAACACAGCAGAGGTTTCCAAATATGTTCACTTTGTGCCATATCACATTTATAAGATTGCACATTAAATATATTGTTGCTGTTACTTTGTATCTCCATATTTAACATTTTATTTTTTCCCCCTGTAAATTAATGCCCTACTTTGTCATATGACTGTGTCATGCAAAAAAAGTTAAAAAAGCAGATCTACAAGCTCACGAAAGAATCGCATCGTGCAAACACAAGCTTGTAGATCTGCTATTTTTTGCTATTTTTGAAAATTGTTGAGACTGTCAGTGAAAGTTATTAAGAGCTTAACAAGAGCTTGTGACAAAATAATAACTACATTGAATCCATTGGAACACGGGTTCTTTTTTTTCTCCATTTCCTGAAAAGTAATACTTTTGGAAAACACAAGCTTTCCATGCAACAGCGAAAATATACTGAATGTATTATTTACACAGATAAACTGCACTTGATATAATGAACACAATCATCAATCAAATATGAATCTCTTCTTAGTTCGCAGTGTTTTATTGTAGCATGGGATTATTAATGGTCACAGAACACCAGCAGGGTGACGAGGGGAATTGTGGGAAGGTCACAGGGTGCCCCGATTTGGCCTCCAGTGACACCACTGAGTCATATGCTAATAAAGAAACCTCTGAATGTTAATGCAGTCCCCAGGAACTATAAGAAAGAAATATATATAAAATAAATCCATCTCTTCTCCCAGTCTCTAAATGCCTTTCTATCCTTCACTTTAAATTACCATTACTGGACTCTGGATGCAAGAATTGTCTCTGCTCCACTTGTCACATGTGGGCCACTGAAGACAACCCCCCTCCCCTTAACCACGCTCTCTTCATCATCCTCTAGGCTACATCTCTTACTCACACTATTTCCTTCACCGAATCAATATTAGATTGCATATTAATCTTAACCATCGTGTTAATGATGTCTCTCTTTATTTCCCTCTGCACATCAGGTCTATGCCGTCTCAATATACTGACACAAATTCTCCAGTTACACTTGCACTTGTCAAATACTGTAACTGAGTTTGGCATGTTCACAGAAACGCGCGCAAAAATAGACATAGCAAGACAGTCCTCTTGTAATAGAAAATGTTAACTAACTAATGTTATCTAAGACTTTTGTTCATACGTACAAAAGGAGTGGCCAGGCGTATGTTTGGAAATTGAGTTGTGCACCGAGGTCCTTACAGGTCCAATTTTACACTTTTAAGTGTAGTTAAATTAACTCTCAGGATTTTACCGTGTAGTACTGTACTTGAGCATCTATGGTAATGTATCCATGAACATGCTGCTATGCACTGACAATACAGAGACCATTACAAAGTTAACAAAATAGTTACACTTCTACAGACATACACACAGTCACAACAAGAGAAGGTTTGAGATATGAATATAAATAATAAATACATTAAATCATATCTCTCACTATCTTCAAGTATTAATTTATAATTTCATCATTGTTTAATCATTGCTTTCTTTACCTTCAGTCATAGTCAAAGGTTGATTGAATTTAAATCTGTTTGGGATTTTTGTTTTCCTGTAAAATATGCATAAAATATCCCTGTAATATGTGTCACAATAACTTTGTGTGTGATGATTTGGGATATTTAACTCTGTTATGTGAACTTGTTCAACTTGATAATAGCTAGTTAAAGTAATAATGATAATGATGGTTAAGTGATGGTCATATGCATATGAAATGGTATGGCCTTGAATAATATGTACAACTCTGAATCCCATAATTTAAGTTATGTGCATATGAGATGTCACATGTTAATACATAAATAAACGAATAGGATAGGTTTCAGAACATACAGTATAGGCTCATAGAGAGAACTTACTAACTGGTGCTTCTTATAACTCCATATATAGGCATATATAGGATATTTCTAAAGTGATACTTTATGTACTAATTATGTCTGATAGCACACAGAACAGGGTAATTTAATGTCATCAGTTTTAACTTGTGTTTTATGTTAATGCGACTTTATGTCCATAACAACAACAACAAAAACAATTATAATGCTCTGTCAACATCTTCCTCTGACTCAGAACTTGAGGGTTAATTCTCTCTTTCCAATGCAGGTGGCCTATGTTGTAACTTTAAGTGTTATCTTACAAAGTTGAATATCTGATACAAAAAGGGCAAATTCTTATCATCTATTCTATTCTACCCTATATCATCCAGATATAATGATCACATATATGCTTAGGCTACAGTGTAACCGTTTCACTGCCTCGGGGGAAAAAAAGATAACTATAGGTTTGTCTCAGGGCCTATAATTTCCAAATCAGCAGTGCTTTACAGCAGGTGTTTCTGTATAGAATGTCTGAGCCAAAACAAATTCGTTGCTAATCTCCCGTTACAATTCATGGTAGCAGTTTGGTGATCCTTTCTATCAGTCGTGCAATGATCCTACCTTTCATCCAGTCTACCACTTGACTTGAGCTCCACTTGCTCACAGGCTCCATGACCAGTGCCATTGGATAAGTTTTTCTGGTCTTGCCTGACAATAGAAACGCTCCAACCCCCCAAATCCCAGCGCGCACAATTCTCTTCAACGGGGTTTGTCTGGAGAAGTAGCCCAGTAAGCCCTCTAACAGCGAGGTGGAAGGTCCCCACGATCCAGAATGTCGCTTAGATCAGCTTGAGTTGGGCCAAGCAGATTGTTGTCGCACATTCCTATGGTTGTGTTTGTGTGCTGGAACAGCTCTTTTGTCATTCACGTCATGCTACTGCTTCTTCGTTGTTGATGTTGGCAGTGTGGTGGTGGTGGGCAACCCGGCTGCGAGGCGAGCCCTTTGCAATTCATCACAAACAATCCAAAGGAGAAGACATCCCTACCTCACATCCCTACCTCCTCACGCACCCCGGAAAGATTTGTTTTGCTCTAAAACCTGCACGAACAGGGACACGAAGCCATCGCCTCTCTGAGCGTCTCAGCCTGTTTATCTCGACACTAACATCACACGAACCAACGCTCTCTCCTCCTAATCTCCCTCCTCCTCCATTCACCCTCTCCCTTCCCTTTGTCGCTGCTCACGCCTCCATCAAACAAAGCTCAGTGTAGCGGAATCGACAGGCGCAAAAGAGACAAGGATGCTGACATTGGTCCCCACTTATTTCCCATCCTCCTCCGATAAACATCTGATGCGTTGTCCGGTCCAGAAACAAGATGCTATCTCATCTCACAGCACCTGCTAGTCGCTATAATAGATGAAGATAAAATTGAAAAATAAGCAGGAATAATGTGTAAGGCTACCACTATACAGTTCATACGAATCAATTTGATTATGAATTTTGAGAGTGGATAAGGTTGCTCTCTGGTAATTCATACATTTGGCCAGTGGTGGAGAAGTACTCACATGTTTTACTTAAGTAAAAGTATCAACACTACAATGCAGAAATACTCTAATTAAAGTAAAAGTCTGGTATTCAGAATTTACTTGAGTAAAAGTACAAATGTATTGGCATCAAAAGTAACAAAAGTAAAAGTACTCATGCAGACATCTTCCATTTCATCTTTTCAAAATGTATAAAATCTTTTGAAAATAGCAGATCTACAAGCTCACACCGTGTTGCATCGCGAGGCGTTGTGAGCTTGTAGATCTATTTTCAAATAGCCGAAGTCTATAGGGTTGAAGTGGTGTATGTTTTGTAATAATATTTAAAATCTACAAAGTAACTATAACCAATAATTGTAGTGTGGTAAAAGTACTATAGTTGCCTCTGAGATGTAATGGAATAGAAGTAAGTATTGAAATTTGAAAATACTCCAGTAAAGTAAAAAATACCTCAAAATTGTGTACAACGTACATTGAGTAAATGTACTTAGTTACTTTACACCACTGATAATTAGGCTATCACATACAAATCAATTTCATTATGAATATTGGGAGTGGATAAGGTTGCTCCCTGGTAATTAATAATTTTGGCTTATAATAACCTATAGGTTTTGCACTAACTTTTGAGAAAGCCCCATAAGCCTGTATGATGTTGTGCACTATAATGCTGCTGAATAGCCTATAGCCCTAGCATATTCTTTATAGCCTACAACAGAGCAAACTCAACAAAGTGACTCATCCATTCCAATAACATGGAGTTTTAGCTTGCAGTTCCATAGACCAACAATGTAGAAAATAAAGCATTAGCTTAGAGATTAAATAATAGGCCTATGACTATTGTAACTAACTTTAATTTTAAGATGTAAAGCTAATTATTTGCTCATTTTGTAAAGTGGCGTCTGCATAAAGGGCTTGATCTGGCAACAACATTCAGCCCAGGGGTTAGTGTTGCTAGACTGACCATGTTTCATAATCCACTCATAATCAATTTACTCCTACACCTGATAAAAGTTTATATAAGGAAATAGGCTAATCAGTATGTGTAGCTTAAATGTGCCATATCTGGCATTAATGTGTTAGAGGCAATTGTAGAAAGTCATCTAGGTACGCAGCTAAATGAGGCCTACATCTCCCAGGGTGGTGGTAGGCTGATAGGTGGTTTAGGATTCAATAAATGTCTAGTGGGGTAGGAGGTAAATGTATACTTTTCCAACCATACTATAGCCTATACTACACTGACTCTCCTGGTGTAGGCAAGGGCATAGAAACATATGTTCCTATCTTTCATCTCTAACACATACCATAATCCATCACGATCAGGCATGGACGGATAATAGACTTGGCTAATGGGGCCAGTGCCCAGGAGCCCTTGACTGCAGGCCAAGAGGCCTGTCAACAATTTACTATAGGCTATATATTTAAATAGGTAAATTCGGAAATATGGGGGCCATTAGGACCCTCATCCTACAGTACAATTCCCCTCCAATAGCCATCTGACTAACATGACTATCTGATTAACAGAGCTGGCAAGTATTTTTAAGCGTATTATTTTTTAACATGCAAATAAATATCAGGTAAATAGGTCCATAGGCTATAGACTGTAAATCCTGAGCGATAAGATGTCTACAGGTGCTGTCTTGACCCACACATGCCTTACAATTCGAGTAGTGTTTTTGCATGTCCATTCTGGGAGGGTTGGGATGCAAGGGGGCCCTAAAAGATAATTGGGCCATGCAGGCCACCTCCTTGAGTCTAATCCGTCCCTGCAATCAGTTTTACCTTGATTTAGCAACTTGGGGAATCTAAAACCTACATCTCCCATCCCAGTGGCATGATTAAGCAGGACCATAAACCAAGGAATAATTATGACTGGTGGATTTCTCCTTGAGGATTGATTATTGCCTAGGTTGCTACAATACACTGCATGTAGGCACACACACTCACGCACATGCACACGGGCACAAGGTACAGGTAGATTTCTCACTTTCTCACTAAGAATGTTATATGAGGTTTGCCGGTAACAGCCCAACTCACTCCAAAACCAACTCACTCCAAATCGAGCCCAACTCACTCCAGACATCTCCCTCCACAGCAGAGCCCAACTCACTCCACACACTTGGCCAACTCCCTCCACACACTTGGCCAACTCCCTCCCTTCGGTTTGCCACATGTGTATGTTTATGTTTTATGTGTATCAGCTTGTTGTCCCATAGCCTACTGTCTTGGAGTCAGTAACACTTAATAACTAAATATAATGGCAAGGTGAGGTAAACCTTTGAGGTTTTAATTTTATTTATGTATAATAATTTGAGCATTCATATTCCGAATCCAGTCCACTTGGTGGCAGTAAATGCACAGAGCAAACGCCCCCTCCAAAAAAGAATGGGAGTTTCGTGTTTCGTCACAGTTTGAGCTGAGCACAGTCAAGTCGAAACTGGAAGAAAGTTTGTCGACATTGAGGAAGCTCCGCAACGAGGCACATTTGGGTAACTTTTAAGACATTTCATTTTGAATATTAGCATAATCATGTAGGCTATATCCTATATTCATGCATAGAAAGCTGGTAGGCAATATAGGCATCGCTCTGTTGTTGTGGTAGTTGGCCTGCTATGAACAAAGATAACCTCAAATGTGGTAATCGCAAGATAATTACACTTTGCATGTTAACAATATTAGTCAACAATGTTGACTCAACATATGTGCGTGTGCGCATGCAGTCAGTGTTGTGAGCACAGAAAGCTGATGTGATCATGCTTAACGTGATTCAATAGTCGAAAGGGTACAATTATTAGTTAAGTTTCAATCCGTCATTTACGGGCCCAGTATTTCCGCATTCTCCACTTGATTCTCCATGTTGTAGCCAGAATAGAAGTAATACGGAAATGGATGAAACACGTCGACCGTTGGCCAAAGCCCGCCGTTTGTAGCTAAACATAAAACCAATAAAATAATCAAACTATTTGTATATACCATTTTGAACATTAAAATGCAATATTTGTGGAGATTAAAAGTGTATATATATATATATATATATATGTATATATATATATATATATATATATATATATATATATATATATATATATATATATAATAAAAAACATACACTTGATTAGCTAAAACAAGACATTAACAGCAAAGTTTTTTTAACAGAGCCGTTAATTCATTTGTTAGGAGAAGCCTATGCTAATATTTTCAAGTCTGTTCCACATAGCTCCGACGGAACCTCTCCCTCTGCTGTAGAGCTCCGAGATGAGGTTCCTCGTTTGTCGATGCCGTTTTAGCAGGACATTGTCGCACATTTTCCACTTTACATGTTTCTTACCCCTTTCTACACATCGTATCCAAAAAGTAAAGGTTTTCTGAAATGCTCTCAGATGTTTAAATTTTAACGTAGAATAAAATCTATCCAACGAGTTGAAAAAAAGCGTTTAAATCGCTTCTCTCCTCAGCCGGTTCCATAATATTATGCATTAGAAGATGCAATTCAACATTTGACCAGTAGGGGAATCAGTAATGTTATCTCTACGGGCGCAACTCTTGCGCAATGTCTTAAAAACATGTAACCGGATGAGGACAGAGGCAAATTAAATACTTTTTTCAACTCGTTAGATAGCTTTGATTGTGCGCTAGAACTTTAAACAGCTGAGAGCATTTCAGAAAACCTTTCCTTTTTGGATACGATGTGCAGAAAGGGGTAAGAAACATGTAAAGTGGAAAATGTGCGACAATGTCTTGCTAAAACGGCACCGACAAACGAGGAACCTCATCTCGGAGCTATACAGCGGAAGGAGAGGTTCCGTAGGGGCTATAGCCTATGTTCCACATTTGTGACGTGTGTAGGCTACATTACAGAATACGTTTACAGCAAATTCAATACTAGCAATGGTTCACATGACGCTTGTCTGTCACAAGTGTCACTTGTTCCTGGTTTTTGAAAACTTTACATTTACAACCAGTACATCTACATAAACGTTGAGATGTCAAATACAAAGTGCTTATCCCAAAGCCACGGATGTAACAAGTTAAAGCGCCAGGGTCTAAGTACCCGGATCTTCCGTATTGTTCAATAAAAAGCATTTTAATCCGATCGCCGGCCATTTTCTATTTTTAAGTTTTATATTGTAACAGAGTGCAATACACCTCCCAACCGATAGGATCGCATAGTTGAAAGCATATGGAGAAAATGGCCACCGATCGGATTGAAATACTTTTTATTGAACAATACGGAAGATACGGGTACTTAGACCCGGGCGCTTTAACTTGTTACATCCGTGGCTTTGGGGTAAGCACTTTATATTTGAAATCTGAACGTTTATGTAGATGTACTGGTTGCAAATGTAACATTTAAAAAAAGTAGAGCTGTGACTGTCATGTTCCAGGGCTAATTCAATACTTGGAAGTTATTTGTATGTGAAAAGAAATAATGAAACATTCAATGAAAATATCTACTTAAGCAGAATCCTTTAACAAATTTGTGCATTTTTTTCTAATGAAATTCGACTCATATGTTTGCAATATTTGTTCCTTTGCTGTAGGCATTTCCTGTGAGCAACAGCAATCATTTCTACTAGTATCTGACTCCATGGACACAACCATGGAGGAGGGTGAAGTCGAAATGAGTTCCACACACTCGGACAGGATTTCCTTTTTGGATGGAGCGTCTGGTGCTGGAGAGGAGGAGGATGATGAGGACGAGGTCTACTATATACCTGAGAGGAGACCTTCTCTGGACCTGGGTCATGAGCATATGGATCCTATGGATACCAGTCACTGGTGGGGAGACATTGTTGCTAAACACTAACCTCAAAGCAGTGTTAATTTTGACAGCTAATTTTTATTTCGTTTTAGTTATAGTCTTTTGAATAAAATTCCATGTAGTTTTTGTCACATTTTAGTAATCTGAAAGGTTTAAGTTGACTAAATATCATAAGATTTTAGTGGAGTCTAGCTGTCCGCGGACCTCCAGGGGTCCTTGAGGGGGTTCCAGGGGATCCCCAGCTAAATGGGGAACAGTTAAACCCTATTTTATATTTTGGCTATTCAAAAATAGATCTGCTTTTTTCTTGACACGTCTTCTCTCATGGGGGTCCCGGGCAGAAACTCTCTTTACAAATGGGGTTCTGGGGCCAAATGAAAACTTTGAGAGAAGGGATAATAACAGGTCCTAAGCATTCAAACAATTAACTGTACCGTTTAAAACCGCAATGACTGGTTGAGCCACCAGGAGGCTCAATTTTATGCTCTATATGTCTATGGTGTAACTGTAACAGAATTTATTTTGTGTTCCTTGACACAAAATTATATCCATATAACCCCAGGACAGTAAAATAATTATACTTAATATATGTGTATTGTGTGTGCGCGCGTGCAAATAAAGAAATATGTATACACAGTATATCAATAATTACTATAAAGAAAAGTCATTGATGGCACTAGAGGTTATTCTTTACAAAATGTGTATTGTTACTGTGATGTACGGTTGTGTGTTGTGGAAAATAACATATTTCCACATTTGTCATAGGCAAACTGTTGGAAGGGCTGCATCTCCAGTTTTGAGTTACAAGTCAATGGGGAGTGATAGTGGTCATCAGTCTCTTGGAATGGACGGTGAAGATAAAACCGCCACAAGGTACGGGGATTTAAAGACAAAGAAAAAAAGAGTGCTGCACCATGCAGTCATTTGTTGTACACAGTGACTTCACAATGAATACATTAACCATTTTCTCATAGCCTAATGATTTGTATTATTTAATCACTAAGGAAATTGCTATAATAGGTGAGCTTGTGTGTTCACCATCAAACATAAAAGTAATAATTAAAAAATGTACCATCATGCATCTTGAAATCCCACTTTTACATTTGTATTCCACTGAGTGCTTTGTGGTTCCTGTCTGACAGTGTCCACCTAGAGAGAAGGGGCTCATTCTCAAGCTGCTACTCCTACGACAGTGATGATTGTGAAAAAAGAACACGCAAGTATGTCTACTCAAAGTAAAATCGTCTTTGAGATGTAAAAATATACTTTCTCAGTCAAGTGAAATTAAGACAGGATTCTGTGTACAACTATCTGTTTACTGAATGCATCATGTTCAAACTTTCACCAATGCCCTCACCAGAGTTCGAACCAAAGATGACACCATCTCATGTAAGACTCCTGTAAGACCAGAGCTCATCCGAGACCCAAATGTGATCAAGCACCCTTCCCTGACTGTGGGATTCACTTTCAAGGTTGGTGTTTGTTTGTGGGCTCATTTAGATGTTGTATATGTCAATTGCTAGATATTTAGGCCAGTGGTTCTCAAATGCCAAGGACCCCTAAATTGATATACATTTGGCCGTGGACCCCCATCGGAAAATGTTGTGCCACGGACCCCCAGAAGCAAAGATTTGAGTTAAAAATGTTCGCTTTAAAAAATATATATGTTCAAAGATTTGCACAACTTTTCAAGATTTTTTTAAAATAGCAGATCTACAAGCTCATAGCGCGGCACTCGGTGCCGCGCTATGAGCTTGTATATCTGCTATTTTTGAATAGCCAAAGTATAAAAGGTCATAATTATTCTGATGCTATATTTACACATTTTGCTGGGTACCCCCTGGAACCCCCTCAAGTACCCCTGGGGGTCCCCGGACCCCACTTTGAGAACCAATGATTTAGGCTATTCATCACAAGCAAAGGCCATAAGGAACTTTTGCCAAACTTATGAAAGTTTGCTTTGATTTACGTCCAAAATTAGGTGATCAGTGAAATCTTGACGAAGTTGTCAGAAACTGAACTGAGGTACTTCAAATCGATCCTGTGGAATCGGTATCCAGAGTCCTTCAGCATTTCGCCCCAGCACTTGGACATGATTGACCTAGTGGACAAGCTGCTGGAGTGTTATGACGTCGAAGTGACAATCCAGCTCACCAAGTTCATTCTCCTGGATATCGGAAAGAAAACGCTGGTCGATCATCTCGAGAAGAGGTGCTTAAGGAGTAAGTATGCACCTGGTAACGTCTTAAATAAGCAAGTCTGTTTCACATGCAATGGTTTGCAGGGTTGTTGTTTTTTTGTATTTGAATACTTTATTAGTCAGAAATGTAAACAGCAGGGAGGTACAACTCAGGGGTTGACACTAAGGTCTCAGAGGCACTTGCCTGTCGGGCAAGTATAGGTCATGTTCTACTTGCCCGAAAAGTTTATCGTCCATTATAAAATTATATTTGAATTACTGTTCAATTTAACACTTATTTTTTACTTTCTACTTGCGAATTCTGGGGCTGTGCGATAAAAACCCCAATATGTATTCCAAATATCTAAATAGCTATGCGTATGACTATGGGTTCACACTTGTTATTTAATATTTTTAAGTGTAGCAACCGTAAAAACGGCACATAATAGGTCAAGTGTGCTCTTATTTTACATTCCATAGACCGGAAGACACTTACTTCCCCGTAACTTGACAAAGTGCTATTATTTTGAAGTCCACCGACCGGAAGTCAAGGGTTTACGTTAGTCTGACTTGACACGTGTTCAGCTTTGACCGCTCAATAAACAAACGTCTGTAGGTACTGGCACTGCTGTTTTGAATCTGACTTAAGGAAGGCTTTATAAGCTTCTTGCTGCATTCTTGTATTTGCACATGTTGGTTTAAGGGACTACGGAACCACAGTACAGCGACAAAGGTCTGTGGGTCGGATGCTGCTGCTCACAGTTTTATTTACCTGCCACGGGCAGTCGGGCAACTGTTGGTGTCAACCCCTGAAAAGGATAACACAGAAAAGTCCTGGGGACTTGTTTCCATTGTGTATTCCATTGTGTATTCAATTCATCAACATAGCATAGAATATTAATACATGTCATCAACTAATACAAACAACTATATGTACAAAGGAGAAAACGGTAAAACGGCGGCAGTGAATGACATCGAATCCTTTCGATGGGAATTAAGATCTACCTCTTCTGGTAGTCTTCTGATAGCTGTTTTTTCAATGCATAATATATTGATACTGACTAAAAAAAGAAAAAAAAAACGTTTTGCAATACCCATTCTGACAAGGTTCTACTTACACCCCTATGATGACACACAAAAAGAAGAAAAAACCTGCAAAAAAACATGTGCCCATTCAAGCAACCAGGAAGCGCAAACTCCACTTGTCCCAGTAAATCGGGTAGCCGTTAGTGTCAACCCCCTGAGAACTGCCATCAACTCTGCTGCGTAGATTAAAAACAGCAACTCTGCAGAGGCGAAGCCTCCACACCGCTTCTGCAGAGTGCTTTTTTTTTTATAACTGCATGGCTCGGTTGATCATCCTAAAAACAAACCCCCCCAAAATACATTGTACTGTTAATGGGTATAAAAGGGTGTTTCACTTAAAGGTTTTGGGTTTTGTTTTTTTTGTTTTGTGCAGATGAAGTACGCTTTGCACTAAGGAACACACTAAAGCAGAGATATGGCAGTGTAAAGGAGCCTTTGGAACAAGTGCAGAAGCCCTTTCGCAGTGTCTACAGTCCTCTCTACATGACCTTATCACATAATCATGGCCCAATTTATGAACATGAGATAAGGAAAATAGAGAGGCTAGAGCGCCTTACGCACCCAGAAAAACCGATGACATCAAATATGATCTTTGGTATGGATATGATTGATGAATATAATGTCACATTTCTTGTGACTACTGGAATACCAGGGTCAGGGAAGTCTATGTGTGTGCAGAAGTTCATCCTCGATTGGGCTGAAGAGCAGAGCCACGAACACATCTTCCTCCTGTTTCCCCTGCCATTCAGAGATCTATACAAAATTGAAGACCCCGAGATCAGCTTCCTGGAGATGTTATACAGGTTCTACCCAGAAGCCCAGAGGTTGAAGTCATTAAAAAGTATAGATGGAGAAGGAAAGCTCATGTTTATCTTTGATGGTTATGATGAGTACCCAGTGGAGCTCCACTTCGGCCGCACCTACACTGTTGATGTCAACACTCCCGCTCCCATGACTTCGGTGGTAGTAAACCTCCTCAGGGGAACGATGTACCACGACAATCTAGTGTGGGTCACTACACGGCCACTAAAGAATTGCGACCTGCCATCGCCATCAGTGATGACAAAAGTAACAGAAATCCGTGGATTCAATGATGACCTGAAGGATGTGTACTTCAGGAAAATGTTTGAGGACCCAGCTCAAGCAGAGAAAGTCATTAACCATGTGAAATCCTGCAAGACCATGCACATCATGTGTTTCATGCCTGTGTTTTGCTCACTGCTGCGTACAGAGTTCCAAAGTGAGTTTAAGAAACATGGCCCACATGCAGAGCTGCCCAGAACCAATACCAAGTTGTTCACACAGCTCCTACAGAGGAACTTAAACTGTCGCAGCACCAGAGCCAAACCCCGCAGCCCAGAAGAGGAACAAGATTTCCTCATGAAAATGGGAAAGATAGCTCTCGGCATGCTTGAAAAAGGCGTTTGGGAGGTGGACAGTCATCTCTGGACTGAAAGTGGGATACCCTATGAAGAGGCAATAGAATGCAGTGGCGTCTGCACAGAGTTTGATAATGGAAAATATGTCTTCAGTATGGAAAGGGCCGCATTCTTTGTCCAATTCACCATGCAGGAGTACATGGCTGCTCTCTATGTATTTCTCACCTTCAGCAATCTTGGGAAGAATCTTCTCCTCACAACGGCCCTGAAAGGCAAGATTACACGAATGTTCAAGACGGGCACTTTGTTAGACCTGTACAAGTGTGCTGTGGAGCGAAGCTTGCTTTGTGAAGATGGAAGAGACGACATGTTCTTGCGTTTCCTGATGGGGATGGCAGTGAAGACCAACCAAGAACTGCTCAAGAACCTGGTCGCCTTTTCAGAAAAACCATCTGTCGTGGAGGACATAGCCAAATTCATCAAGAAGAAGTTCAAGGAAGACCTGCACCCTGACAGGGTGGCCAACTTGCATCACTGTTTGGATGAGCTGGGCTTAGGAACAAAGCAGGCATCAACCCTTTGATTACTCTTTTGAAAGAACAATCATAACTTGCATCCTGTTTTCCTCACATTCCCTTTTGAAAGTATGGAAACTAACTACACAAAAGCACCAACTGTCATCCTGCTACACAACTTTGAAAAATGAACTATACATTTTAAATTTTTCATGAATCATTGTAATTGGTCTTGATTTTATTTGACGTCAAGTTCACTTCGCAAAATGGTGATGGTGGTTTATTTTTTTGCAGACCTGGAATTGATTAAACTCAGGATTTATCTGTATTTACCAATTATGTATTTTGTCTTTGGCACCCTGAAATGAGGCAATCATGTACAAAATCGCACAGTTTTTAAATGTTCATGGACATGACTTCAAACTGCATTTGAGAAAACAAATGTCATACACCATTTTCATTGATTGTCATCTTTGACAAATTGCATATGCATAAACATATTTGTACGTTTCTGTCAAAAGAATAAAAGAAAGGCTAAGAGCTTATTTTAATTGTTCTTTTTGTGTGTGAGAGAGAGGAGTGTGAATCAGGGAGGAAGGTAACATAGTTCCACTTGTGGGGGTGGGGGGTTGCAGAGAGTATTACAGAAAACTAAACTCAAATACATTCATATACAATTTCCAATGTACAAGACAACTAAAATAACACATGGATATATGGAACCTGCTACAACTCAATTTATTCATGGTTATAATTTGGTCTAGCTGCCATTCCACCAGCTCTGTATGGAAGACTTGGTTAACAGGTTCAAAAATATAAATTAATATGATTGAATAATTTAAAGTATACATAAACAGATATGATACATATCATACTTGGCGTCTCATGCAAAATTACACATCAGGCAAAATCCATTGTACATAATTTTACTATTTTTGTTTCTCCAGAAAATGAATTGCCAACTACGTTTATTTCCATATAGCTTTACTTTTGGACATAACTTTACTCAACTTGAACACAATTCTCAATTCTCAGGTGTCATTCACTGCTGCCGTTTTTCCTTTGTACATATAGTTGTTTGTATTTGTTTATGACATGTATTAATGTGTTAATATTCTATGCTGTTGATGAATTGAATACATAGAACTATAATGGAAACAAGTCCCCAGGACTTCTTTGTGTTATCCCTTTAGTCTAAATGCCTTACAGTACCGCCCTGTACTGTTTACATTTCTGACTAATAAAGTATTCAATCAATAAAAAAAAGGGGGTTTTAAAAGTTATCTGTGAGCATGTGTCATCTGCATATTGTCTCTTTGATAAGCAGGTCTTTGCAGCTGGCTCTAGCAACACCTCGCTCATAAAGTTGACTATATATAACGCTTACCTCCCTACACCCACTAAGCAGGTGCCAGTGGCAGGCGCACGGGGAAATTCCACAGGGACATGAATGATCTCAAATAGTTTTCATTGCATTTCTCATATACATTATGATGGTAAATCATTCACAATAAAAGCCTCAGTGTTCATTTAACGCTTGAGTTACAATTGGATAAATAATCACTGGGGATTTTACTGTGTGAATGCAGACCTTCCAAACCAGTCATGTGATCCTCATATTCACATTCACTCAGACACAATACATTTGTATGTACAGGTCATATAAATAATATGACATTTAGTAAGGGACATTAAATAAAAATAAAGCATGATAATGACACATTGACACATGAAGTAGTCAAATGTTTTCCCCCTCCATGCCAAGTTTCAAATGGTGTGGTGAAATTCACTTAAAAGAAAAAAGGTCCCGATCAGAGTTGTCAGTATGTGGCATACACTGAGAAAAGTGCTTGCAGAGGACCATGAATATGACCTTTAACGGGACACCTGCTAATGAGAAGACCATAGGTTTAACTAACCAATAGAAAACGCTGAAAGTTAGGAATGAATGACCCACCCGGTTATGCCCGTTGTACCCGTCTGTCTGTGTTCCGGTTATGCCATATGGAGACTTTCGTCTGTGTACCTTTTATGCTCATATACTCTACTAGAGGTTTGGGCCACATTAACCCTGGTGTCTCTATTTTGGGCACATTTTTAATTGTTCAATCTCCCCTACATAAAAATAGCAAACTGCAGATGCACAAGCTCACATTTTTTACTTGCCCCGGTAAATTGGGCAACCGTTAAGTGTCAACCCGCGAGAACTGCTATGTATGGAATAATCAACTCCGTTGCGTAGTATTTAAAAAATATATATAATAAGCTGCCCTGCAAAGAGGCAAATCCTCCACACTGCTTCTGCAGAGTGCATTTTAAAAAAAATTATACGTTTTGTTTTGTTTGTGCAGATGAAGTACGCTTTGCTCTAAGGAACACCCTAAAGCAGAGATATGGCAGCGTAACTTTGGAACAAAGTGAAGTGCCGAAGCCCTTTTACAGTGTCTACAGTCCTGTCCACCTGACCTTGTCACATAATCATGGCCCAAACTATGAACATGAGATAAGGAAAATAGAGAAGCTAGAGCGCAATCGTCACCCAGAAAAGCCGATGACACAAGATATGATCTTTGGTACGGATATGATTGAGGAATATCAGGTCACCTTGATGGTGAGTATTGGATTGCCAGGGTCAGGGAAGTCTATGCTTGTGCAGAAGTTCATCCTCGATTGGGCTGAAGGGCGGAGCCACGAACACATCTTCTTCCTGTTTCCCCTGCCATTCAAAGATCTATACAAAATTCAGGACCCCAAGCTCAGCTTCCTGGAGTTGTTGAACAGGTTCTACCCAGAAGCCCAGAAGTTGAAGTCATTAGAAAGTATAGATGGAGAGGGAAAGCTCATGTTCATCTTTGATGGTTATGATGAATACCCAGTGGAGCTCCACTTCGGGCGCACCTACACTGTTGAGGTCACTACTCCCTCTCCCATATCTACGCTGGTAGTAAACCTCCTCAGGGGAACGATGTACCACGACAATGTTGTGTGGGTCACTACACGGCCACTAAAGAATTGCGCTCTGCCCGCGCCATCAGTGGTGAGAAAGGTAACAGAAGTGCGTGGATTCAATGATGACCTGAAGGATGTGTACTTCAGGAAAATGTTTGAGGATCCAGCTCAAGCGGAAAAAGTCATTAACCATGTGAAATCCTGCAAGACCATGCACATCATGTGTCACTTGCCTGTGTTTTGCTCACTGCTGCATACAGAGTTCCAAAGTGAGTTTAAAAAACATGGCCCACACGCAGCGCTGCCCAGAGCCATTACCAAGGTGTACACACAGCTCGTACTGAGAAACTTACACAGTCGCAACACCAGAGCCAAACCCCGCACTCCAGAAGAGGACCAAGATTTCCTCATAAAAATGGGAAAGATGGCCTTCTCCATGCTTGAAAAAGGGAAATGGTCGGTGGAGAGTAATCTCTGGTCTGAAAGTGGGGTAACCTATGAAGAGGCAATCGAAAACAGTGGCCTCTGCACAGAGTTTGATAATGGAAGATATGTCTTCAGTATGGAAAGGGCCCAGACCTTTATCCATTCCACCATGCAGGAGTACATGGCTGCTCTCTATGTATTTCTCTCCTTCAGCAATCAGGGAAAGAATATTCTCCTCACAACGCCCGCGAAAGGGATAGAGAAGATTTCAAGAATGTTTAAGCCGGAAAGCTTGTTGGATCTGTTCAAGTTGGCTGTGGAGCGAAGCCTGCTTTGTGAAGATGGAAGAGACGACATCTTCTTGCGTTTCCTGATGGGGATGGCAGTGAAGACCAACCAAGCACTGCTGAAGCACGTGATCGCCTCTTCAGAAAAATCTGTTGTGGCGGACATAGCCACATTCATCAAGAAGAAATTCAACGAAGAGCTGCACCCTGACAGGATGGCCAACTTGCATCACTGTTTGGAGGAGCTGGGCGTAGGAACAAAGCAGGAAGCATCCCTGTGATTACTCTTTTGAAAGAACACTCATAACTTTCATCCTGTTTGCTTCACTTTCCCTTTTGACCAAAGTGTGAAAACTAACTACACAAAAGGTTCAACTATCATCCTGCTACACAACTTTGAGACATGAACTATACATTTTCATAAATCATTGTAATTTTCCGTGATTTCAGTTGACATTAGGTTCACTTAAAGCTCTGTTGTGGCAAAATGATGAAAGTGGTGTATTTTCCGCATACATCTGGAATTGATTAAACCTTGGGATTTATCTCTCTTTACCTAAAAACTTAAAGTATTTTGTCTTTGACACCCTGAAATGAGGTAATCATTATGTACAAAATGGCAGTTATTAAATGTTTATGGACATGATTTCAACCCGCATTTTAGAAAACATGTCATAGACAAAAACTGTTTTGATTGAATTGGCATCTTTGAGAAATTGCATATGCATAAACATATTTGTACATATCTGTTAAAAGAATAAAAGAAAGGTCAAGAGCTTATTTCAATTGTTCTCGTGTGTGTGTGTGTGTGTGTGTGTGTGTGTGTGTGGTGTGGTGTGTGTGTGTGTGTGTGTGTGTGTGCGCGTGTGCGACTGAGGGAGGAAGGAAACAGAGTTCCACGTGTTGGGCCGGGGGTAACGGAGAGTATTAGAGAAAACTAAACTTAAACACATTCATACAATTTCCAGTGTACAAGACAACCAAAATGACAACCTGCTTCAACTCAATTTATTTATGGTTATAATTTGGTCTAGCTGCTATTCCGCCAGCTCTGTATGGAGGACTTAAAACATGTTCAAAAATATAAATATGATTGAATAATAATTTGGAAGTATATGATGCGTAGCATTATACAATTTACCAATGTAATTACACACCAGGCAAAAGAAATCCATTGTACATAATTTAACTATTCTTGTTTCTCCTAAGCATGAGCTGCTATTCTTCCTACATTTCCATGTGTATATATATATATATATATATATATATATATAGCTTTACATTAAGGACATAACTAAACTTGAACAAAATTCTCTTGGGACACCATTGTGCTCAGTGTTATGTGCTTTTCTGCAAACCCAACAGAGTTTATCACCACACACATAAAAGTAGACGTGAAGTCTTCTGATGTGACATTCTTCAACACCAAACTCCTCTGGATAATTTTACCACCTTCAGACACTGACCTGAAAAAAATAATACTGCATTCATTCACATTCTATTCATAGGCTGTATAAATTAAACTTATAATGGGTCCTAATTAATGTTTCACAATTCTATCAGCAGTCTGACCTAATAACAGAACTTCATTAGAATCAGCAGAGATGTGGCTTGCATCCTGATATGGTTAACTTAATATACTTATCATTTTTATTTTAATATGTAAATATTTCAACACCTCAAACATACTCTTCAGTTTCAACTCCTCTACCATTGGTGAAGGCTGTTTCAGGGAAGGAGCCATTGACCAACCAGTAGATAAGAGTCAAATCATCTTCACAATTAGGATATGCTTTACAGTCAAGAACCAGCTGCTTTCCTGTAAAGATCAGAAAATACTCAAACCCGTATAATACCATCCAAAACGGTTTGAAACAAGTTTGAGAAAAGGTTTAAACCTTTATAAAATATGCATTTCCGCTGCTCATAATACATGGTCTCATCTTTATCCAAAATATAATATATTAACGGAAATCGAGTCAGCTGACTTGTCATCCAACAATGAGGTATTGTTGCTATTGATATGATAGCAGCGTTCAGTGGTTAATCATTTGTGCAATATAAAATGTTGTACCTGGACAGGCTTTCATTTGGATATGGTCTGGCCCAATTATTTCAGGAGATTCCTCTAGAGAAAATAAACCAATTTGAGTGATAGTTCTTAATTAGTTACAAATGTTTAAATATAATTTTGCCCTCAATACAAACTGTACCTGTTGCAGCCTCGGAAAGCAGGACAAAAAGACATCCAACAGCTGGTGTGAAAATAGAACATTTAGACAATGTCATCATGCATAAGCAAAAATGTAAAGGGTTTTAAAAGTTATTACCTGTGAGAGCATGTGTCATCTGCATTTTGGCTCTTTGATTAGCAGGTCTTTGCTGTTTGCTCTAGCAACACCTCGTTATGTTGACTATATATACAACTCTTACTTCCCTACACCCACTGCACCCAACAAGCACACAGGGAAATTCCACTGGGACTTGATCACATTGTTTCATTGCATTTGTCATATACATTATGATGGTAAATCATACACAATAAAAGTCTTAGTTAATTTAACTAGTTATAATTGGATAAATGAACGCAGAGAATAATTTTTCTGTGAATGCTGACCTTCCTAAACAAATCCTGTGATCCGAATATTCACACAGACAATCCATAGTTACTGGTGTATAACACATGTACACGTCATCTAAATCATGACATTTATTAAGGAACATTAAATAAAATAAAGCATGACAATGACACATGAAGTGATCAAATGTTTTCCCCCCCATGCCTAGTGTTCCATAGTGTTGTTCGAGGTGAAATTCACTTCACAAAACATCCCATTCAGTCAGTTGTCAGTATGTGGCATTATACACTGGAAAAGTTATTCCATAAAACCATGAACACCTTTAACAGGACACCTGCTAATGAGTCCATAGGTTTAACAAACCAATAGAGAAGGATGCAAGTCGGAAACTATGAAAGCTGGGAATGCATGCTCCACCCGCTTATGCCCATTGTACCGGTCTGTGTTCTGCCATTAAATGGGAGATTTTTGTTGTCCCTTTTATGCCCGTATGGAGTTTCGAGTAAGGCATACCCAAGTATGGAGTCCAGGCTGATTACATCAGGATATTCCATATATGGGGATTTGCAGATTTATTGATATTTTTGGTAAATTTGCTTAACCAACTCACTCACATATGCGCACACAAAGATTTCATGAATGCATAGGATATAAAGTGATCACATTTTATATTAAATGTTTTTACTACACTCCGGTTGCATGTACAGTACGGGGAGGCTCATATTTTCTGACCCAGTAGTGTAGGGAGCAATATTTCTTGAGTGAATTTGTCAGACTATACTCAATTTCAGTTACGTTTTTTCAGAGTCAAAACGTGACCTTGATTAGCAGACCATTGCCTAATCCAAGTGATACAATTTTGCTAAGAGTAGAGACACTAACCCCCCTCACACACACAAATAGCTCACAAAACATCACATTGTGAGCTTGTAGATCCATTCGTTATTTGTCATACCACAAAGTATATAGTGGTTAAGTGGCATTATCTTGGCAACATGTTAAGTTTAAGGACTGTTGACGAAGACCTGAAAAGTACTTGACTTAAGAACAAAAACAAATCCACAAGGACAAAGGGGTCCCGAGTCTATGGAGTCATTTATGTGCATGTTGGAGGCGAAAGGAGCAACAGGTTTAATTTCATTGCACAACCTGAAATCTTACAAACCAACGGGCAGAACTTAAGAGAGGTAGAAAGGACTGCTAGGCATTAGATAAGGGAAATAATTTACTCTAGAAGAGACCCTTTTGTTAATCATTACTGTGGATGCCAATACTGTGAATGAAACATTAAAACATTACTGGGAAATGAAATTTAACTATAAAAACCGTTTACTCGGCCATCCAACACCCAAATTAAGTCTCACGGTGTGATGTGTGAAGCATAGAGCTGGAAAACTGCAACAGACATCAAAATACAGATTACTAGTAAATTCCAACAAATCGTAAATACACATACATTGTGCCTGTAAATATATACAAAAGGTACATATATAGACACATTGTAAATGGATGTTTTAGTCCACTGTGAGGCTCTCGGTCCTTTGAGCCAGTATGTAGTATGTCCATCTCCCCCCACAGCTGCATGTCACTCCAGACCCAGAATGTAGTTGATGCCTTGCACTAGTCCTATAATCACAGGTTGCCAGGCAACAAGGTACCGAAGCCAATCCAAAAGTTGTCCATACATGACATGTGGTCTCTCCCAGCTTTAGAATGGGTTAAGGAGATACAACCAGTGCTTAATGACCACACAGCATGCTCAGTTGCTCACTATGAATTACTACACACAAGACATGGCATTAAATTGTCACAACAATAAATTCTAAAGAGTAAAATAGCAATAGCAAAGTATTCGTTGTTTAATATCAGTGTGGCATCATTTTAGTTATTAGAAGCTCAAGATGCCTTTCTTTTGCAACACAAAAAAGGAACAGGGACCTAGTAGTTATATAACCTACACTACAGTATATAACCTCATGTTTTATCATTCACACGGCATGCCAGATAGTCAAGCGAACCTCAAACTAACTGGTAGGCTGGCTGGATACAATGGAATATCTTTATTAAACTTTAGCTATGACTAAGCAATGACATGTCCTTTAATTTGCGTGTGTGGAACAGGGATTTTGGTTCCATCACTGTATTAGTATGTATGCATGCAGCAATTGGAACAATATGCCAATGTACAGTATACTGTCATAAAAATGTATGCATTTAGTTTAACTAGCTTTGAATAAAAGTCTCTGATACGCATGTGAGTTTGATTCTCCCAACGAGTAGCAGGGTTTGTCACAAAATAACTGGTGAGTGGGAGAAACAAGGCATTAAGAATATGAAGACACTAGCAACAACACATGAGTTAAGGAGTTAAAGGATACGGGTTACTAAACATCCTCTTCAGGTCCACTTTCTCCTTGCAGTATGGGCACGTTTGCTTCTTTCCCACAATGCACCATCCTCTTATGCAGAACTCATGGAATCTGGGTGAGGAATTAAGGTTTCATATGGCAGTAATTGGGCTCAATAATATTATAGAAAAATACATTATTTAATACAACTGTGTCAACATCTTGGATAAACACCAATAGTCCAAAGTAAACGCAGGCCATCACGTTAAAGGGATAATTGACCCCCAAAATGACTTTTTTGTTTCGATTCCTCACCCCATGGAGCCTTGAATTCATGGAGATTTTTTTGTTTTTGTCGCATTCCTAAGCCAATAATTTGTTGACCGGCGGAGTCTGGAGACTCTTTGAGTCCTTTTTTTGGATGAACTATCCCTTTAACCACTGAACCAATTATGTAGTTATTGTCCTGTATTAGTCAGTACTATATCTTAGTTCAAATGAGGCATCGGAGGTGAGCTTTCCTCATACTAGGCGGTGTATAGCCAAAGCAAAGCGCATCATCAAAAGACACTTACCACCGCAGCCACAATCTGTTCACACTGCTACCGTCAGGCAGGTTATACGACAGTATCAAATGTCAGGCTGCTGAACTGGTATTGAGCCCTGTTGCACATGCCTGTACACTTCCAACCATATACCTAATATTATGCATTTGAATTGGATAAACACGTCACTTAACTTATGTACAGTAATGACCTGTCACACACTTTATGTATCCGACTGTAGATACATCGTCATACATTTTATATGTTGCACAATAGATTGTAGAACACTGTCAAACACTATGTACTGTATATCTGACTGTAGATATATCCTCACGGTCACAAATTGTAAGCATATTGCCATTTGTTTTGATATAGCTAAATAGACAGCAGAACACTGTATATATAAACATTTTAATATCACAGTATGATTATTGTGCCTCTTACCTTTATACTTTTTGCATACTTTACACATTTTTGCCCTTATTCTTTATTTATTGTAACTGCAGTTCATAGGAAGCTTTCACAAAATGATTTCTCCCACCCCTTTACACCTAGTGTAAATTTGTGATGCGACAATAAAGTTGAAGTTTAGATACCGATATAATGGGGCCTTTTCATTGGAAGGGGAAATGGGAAGTAGTGTAGGTTTACAACATGCTTCCATGGCAACTGTAGTCAGATAAAGGCCATGTTTTACCACGTTAATTCCCCTTCTTGTATTGGAGTATAGTGAGTTTCCTAAGAAGTAAGTAGGTGGTAATAATTTACCATAAACAAACACCTGTGTCATGCAGCCGTGTCAATACATCTATGTAGGCCAGTAACAATTATTACATAATCGCATAATTATTAATTTCCATTCATCTGTTGAAAAAGTCAAAGTATAAAATGATTAAATGTTTTGTTTAAGTATATTATTTTGGATTATTGGTACCGCTCAGTGTCAGTCATTTCTTTTGTATATCGTTGCTGTCGGGCAGAAACCAGCTAACTCCATTTTGACGCTTTTGCATTCTTTTCCATGAATCAGTGCTATTGAACACCCTTTATGTCTGGTGTGTTGGTTTTGCTGACTCCAGGCTCCACCCCCTTTTGACATCCAACCTCATTGTGAGCTCATTGTGAGCTCCATTTAGCTGTTCTTATCAATGATGAACAAAACCTCTTTACTCCACTTTGTTTTGGTAATTTCCTGAAAAATGTACATTTTAGTTACCTGGTTTCTGCCCGACAGCAGAGATATTGAAGATGTGGAATTTGTTTGAAAATGCGTTAAAAAAAAGAAATGTAAATTTATATGTTCCAATGTTCAATGCCACAATTGAATTATTGTTGATTGTAATTATTGGTATGACAATTAATGGTCAACTGAAATGTCATGGTCGTGACAACATCGATTCTCTGCATTCATTTCAAAGGAAGGATACACATGGTTGCAGGATAACCTGTATGTGTTCTCGATGATTCCCTCTTCACTGACATCTACAAGGATTTGCTGACCACACACAGCACAGATATTATCTGAGAGGTGCTTGGTTGGCATACCGGATGCACTGTAATACTAAAACAAATAGACAAAAAGAGAGAGAGAGAGAAGTTAAATATAAGATAGTATCTTACATGCATTACATTAAGCAGTGGAGGTGGTATTTCACTGTAAAATGTTGAAGTATTAAATAGCAACTACCGATCATTTTCATAGCGATTATTCTATCAATTTCTTTTTCGAGGACTTTTTTTTTAATTAACGTGTTTTTTTTTATATGTCTTAGTTAAAAAAAATATCCCACGATTTTGTAACCCTTATTTTTCACCTGGTGCCAATTTTCTAAGTGATCCTGGGCACTACACTCCCCTCACCAGCCTAGGGAGGCCAGGGCCAAGCTCATGCCTCCTTCAATGCATGAGAGCCAACTGACCTTGTCACCTGACAGGGGGGAGTTTCCCTGGTTGGACGTAGCGCGTAGAAGGAACACGTTATTCCAACCAGTTCCCTTCCCCTCCATCAGGCGCCCCGGCTGTCATGGGGGAGGCGTTATAGTGACCAGGATTACTACATGTTTTTGTGAGGGTATTAACTACCCTGAGAGACACGGGGAGAACATGCAATCTCCACACAGAGTGGGCTCTTTTGCCAACCCCACCTAGGGTATGGGCGCTGGTGACGCGGAGGAGAACACACGCCCACAGCGTCCCCGGCGGGAATCGAACCCAGGACCTTCTAGCTGTGAGGCTTTTATATATCTTAGAACCGACTAAATCGATTAGTCTGATTAACCACTTAAGCCCTATTTAATACTTGGCTGTACAAGTATCGCATGAAAATAGCAGATCTACAAGTTCACAATGCATCGCACTGATGTGGTGTGAGCTTGTAGACCTGCTATTTTCACAATTTGTTTTTTAGATTTGGAAAACAAAAAGGGGAATTCAATAATTCCCCAGCAAATAATAAATTAAAAAAACTATTTTTGGTTCGATTAACTATTTCAGCCCTAGTCTGATATGTACAACCTGTCTACTTACCCCCACTGTTGAAGCCATGAAGTCTGCACACATTTCTGCAAAGTCCCTTCCCAGGACTCCATAGTACAAACCATAGAAAAGCAGAGAAACACCAAAGTCCATTGCGTCCTCCGGTTTTATTCTGGACAAGAAATGCATTGCTTAGCTTACGGTTACGTGACATGCAGTTAGTAATATCAGTAGCACAACATCATAAAGTTATAAGTCTGTAGAATTCATCATGGTTGAGTACATAGGCTACTGTTCCAGAAATGGCAAAAAACGTTGCAGACCGTAAATTACCCAATTAAATAGAATATGTCAACCCTTTTGAATATCTCAAATCGCAATGTAATGGAAGGTTACATTTTGTCTAAAACAAAACATGGGTATACATGTATAGCATGTTGTGCCATCAAGCCTAAACTGGGAATTCCTTTATCTGATGAGCTTTAAAGTAATAGTTCAATAGAATAAAATCTTATTCACTACCAATTACACACTCCATGAAGCCTTTAATTCATTGAGATTTTTTAGTTTTTGACGCATTCCTGAGCCAATAATTTGATGACCGGGTGTATTTCCGGTAGGAGACTCAAAGAGACTCCTTTGAGTCTCCTACCGGATATATTAGCATCTTTCCGGCGGAAATCTAATTATTGGCTTAGGAATGTGATAAAAACAAAGAAATCTTCATGAATTCAATGCTCCATGTGGTGTGTAATAGATAGAAAAAAAGGAGTGCAAAAACTGTCCAACAGCAACATCTAGTGGACTGGACACAGACATCATTTCAAGCAGGAATTTCTCAAACAGAAAGCAAGACAGAAGAGCAGTGGAGAGACATGGTAAATGAAGACGTTGCTTTGGAGCCACTAAGTATTAGAATGATGTACAGCTGATAATACATACCTAAATATCAAGTTTAGACCAAAAAGCGTAAACATGACAACGGTGTAGCCAACTATTCCTGTGGCATAGCTGATCTTGTAAAGGAGCAGGAACCACTTGTAGACCAACCTAACCGAAAAGAAAAGGGAAATGAATCTCAATCAAGCAACAATGAACTACACAAGTTAAACTACAAGTTTAATAAGAAATGGATAACACAAAAAATAACAAGATCTAAGTGAACCGTGCAATCCAACGTATTTTACAGGTCCTGGATTTGTTTCCATGCGCTATGACTCGGTTTCAGATAAGGTTCTCAGAACCTCATTTGGGCCCAGTTCAGGAGGTGGTAGTAACAAACTTGTACTTTCAAATGTTTCTAAAATAGATAAAATAGCTGATCTACATGCTGATGTGAGATTGTAGATCCGTTAGTTTAGCTTTTTATTGTTTTTTTATGAAGCAAATCCCTGGTTCTGGTTATAATGAAAATAAAGAAAGGTTTTGGGGTAAGCGCAATACATACACCTCAGAATGATGTCAATTTGTAGTTATATCACCTCCCTTTCCAAAGAAAGGAAAGGTTATGTATTGCGCTTTACCCATCGTAGTCATAAAGAGCCTGTAGAAAAGTGCATGGGGTTTGTTGTACCTTGGGGTGGTACAGTCCAGTGGCTTGCGAGTGGCACGGAAGGAAACGAATGCTGTGACGACAGAGAAGATAAACCATGTGGTCAGGAACCTCCACCAATGAAGCTTGGTAGTGAAGTAGAGAGGAACTACCCACATCTGGAACAGAGTGACCAGCTAAAAAACAGCAGAGAGTACAGATTAGTGTGCAAATACATTCATGCACACGCAGTGCTCAATAGTTAACATCTGAGATTCCACAGACTGTAAATTTAAGAATAGGGACGATGCATCGGGTTTTCTGTAGCAGAAAGACAGGAAGAATCTTACAGGGAATTCTACTAGAGTGACTAGGGATCAAAACTGTTTCCGGTGATTAACAAAGAACCATTAGTACCCAATTACCATGGTTATAAATGCATGCATATCTATCTGCCCATGTTTTTGATTTAAATAGTTTGCTGGTGAGTCCTTTGCCTTACATTGTACGACTTAGGATGCCGCTGTTTCCACTGAACGAGGACCAACTGGGCAACAACCAGGGTGACTATCAGGATCAGCACCATCTCAGCATGCATGGCCTCATGGCCCTTGTGTTTGGCATGCATTCTTGAATGCTCGACCCTAAGGGAAAAGACACAATGGATGGTCAAATTAGCAAGCCTGTGTTCATTTCAAGGAGGTAAGTATTTAGTACACAGTAAAATACAAATTATACTCTCAGTTACAAAGGGTTGAATGAACACTGAGGATTTTACTGTGTACGCAGGTAAGGAAGAAGAAAGACATTCTGCACAATCAAATATTATGGACATCAAGGCGTTTTCCTTGAATTCATCCTAAATTCCCAATTGCAGAAACATTTTTAGAAAAGGTCCTTTTCTAGTTTGCAGCACATGCAAAGGACATATTATGGCACGTTCTTACTTCAACTGTGACAATTGTGTCACAAAGAGCCATGTCAATCAGTATTTAATCTTAAACAGTCCCTTCTATTAAGGAATAGTAAACAAGGAAACAAATGGTGGAAAAGAAAGTGCAATGATGTCAGTAATATTTTATTGCAATATTTTTTACCAAATAAAATACATCAATGTCGATATTGAGACAATATTGTGAGGATGGCTATTGGTGCTTTCAAAATATACAGTATTTACACAATGAGATTTTTGATAAATAATCATCCGTAATACCTTAATAATAACTAAGTGGATAAAGACAAATAGATCAGTTTAGAACAGTCAGGTAAGTTCAGAAGATTTACATCACTTTACTGTGCAGTCTGTGTCAGCTGATCGAATGGTACTAAAAACTTTTGGGACAGGGTGATAAATGTGGTTACTTAGATAGGATGCATCAACACAATCACAGATTGAAGTAGTTTAGTGCTATGTCTCAAAACAGATGCATATACTTAAAGAGACTGACCTCCACCTCTCCTCTGGTGAGAGCTTGGACAGATCCACCTATAACAGGGAAAACAGAAAAAAATCACAACAAATGTACAATCCCTGTATGACTTTATTAAACGAGCGGCTGGGCACATCTGAAGTAGATTTTGCCTAAATTAAAATGTATATTTATTCATCTTGTTTAGCAATATCGGGAGGCCAAGGCTTCAGACTTTGCATAGTTTGTGCACAAATCTTTTTTTAAGCTATCCCAAGTAATTCAGTAAAATGTGATTTTGTCCAATATGTATACCTACATTAAAAAGGTAGGGTAAATGCATTTTCTGTTTTCGAAAACGCTGGAGAGACAGAGACCCATGTTACTGAACAAACACTCTATAGTACTAGAAAACCTCCTCCGACTGCATATTAGTAATAAAAAACATAAATATCTATCAAAGTTATGAGTTTGTTTTTCTCCTTTAATAGGTGTCCAACATAGTAATCATTACAATATTGTGTTTGTCCAGTAATAGGGGTCTCCCTGTCTCTCCAGTTCTTTTACTAAACAGAACAGAAAATAAATGTTCAGGTCAGGACACCGATTTCATCCAAGTAAGTAAGCATCAAAAAACCACCTTATACACACTAATAACTATATTGCAATAAAGTCTGCGTGTGCAGTATAATTACTGATAGAAATGCATGTGTGTGAGTGCAGATAGAAATATTTGTGTAATCATTTTAGTTCAGGCACCATCCTTGGCTTGAATGTGGCACTTGAAGGATATTTAGTTATTATGCCAATATGCAGTGTATTACCTGTCATTAGAATAAAAAAATACATTAATTTGATATACTTCTGTTCTGTGCATACAATTGAAACATTCTTCGTGCAAATCAGTATTTTGAAATGTTTCAGTCAGAAGGCTGAGTGTTGCTTCATCAGACGGATACAGGATAGGTGGGCACTAGGGACAT